>NC_136493.1:117108522-117138522 GCF_053919585.1 Euprymna scolopes | reverse complement strand
GTGGCAGCAATACTCCATACATGGGCGAATGGTGGCCTTATAGAGGTACAGGATACTTTCGGGTGTTAGTAGTTTTCTAGCACGGTAGAGAGAGCCTACCTTTCTTGCAGCGGCCCTGGCAATGCCTTCAATGTAATTGTTCCAACTCATGTTTCCTGTGAACGTTAGGCCAAGGAGTTTGAAAGATGGACTCTCAGATAAAGGGTCGTTGGCCATTGCTATTGGTGGTAGAGAGGGTTTCTTGTAATTATTGAATGAAACTAGTTTAGTCTTGGCAGCATTGAACGCGACCAACCACTTTTGTCCCCATTCCACTACAGATTGGAGGTCTTCCTCTAGTGTTTCTGCCATTTCTTTAGAAATGTGTTCATTCGTCTTCCTGTCGTGTCTGCCATAGAGTGTAGTGTCATCAGCATATATACCCATCTCAGAGGCAATGTTGTCGGGGAGGTCATTTATGAATATCAGGAACAATAGAGGTCCAAGGATAGAACCCTGGGGCACTCCCGCATTTATATCATATTGTTTAGATGTGCGACCGTCGAGGACTACCTGGATTTTTCTCTTATCTAAGAAGGATTTAATTATGTTAAGTATTCTACCAGTGATACCGTAAGATCTAATCTTCCTGAGGAGACCCTCATGCCATACCCTGTCAAAAGCCTTAGATATATCTAGAGCTACCGCTCTGCCTTCCCCCGCTTTGTCCAGTGATTGGTATATACGTTCAGAGATCACGGTGAGGATGTCTGCTGTGGAACGGGCTTGTCTAAATCCATATTGTTTGTCAGTCAGTAGTTTAGCATCTGTAAGATGATGGACTAGAGCATGGTTAATTATGGTCTCAAATATTTTGGCAAAAAGTGGGAGGAGGCTAATGGGGCGATAATTTGATGGGGCTGTCCTTTCGCCAGAATTCTTGAATACTGGTACAACAGAAGCAGTTTTCCAACAGCCCGGAAAGCAAGCTTCATTAAGACATTTGTTGTAGAGTTTGGAGAGAACTGGAGCTACTTCGGCTGAGCACTTTTTTAATAGCACAGCTGGGATAAGATCGGGTCCACATGCTTTTGAGGTGTCAAGGTTTTTTATGATAGCATGCACCTGAGCAGGGGTGGTTTTCAGATCGTCTAGTGTGGCGTCTGTCCGCATAGGAAAGTCAGGTAGGGGGTGGTTGGAAGGGTCCAGTGTGGAGTTTGAGGCAAACCGACTGGCAAGCATGTTAGCCTTGTCGGTTGCTGAGGAGACAACCTCGTGATTGTTGGTTAGTGGGGGAATTGTTGATTGCCCATTATTTACTACACTGTTGTAGATTTTCCAGAAGTCTCGAGTTCCTAGTTTTTGTGCTTCGATGCGCTTTTTAGTGGTTTCCGTAAATTCTCTCTTAGCTGTCGCTATTTCTTTCTTAACGTTATTTCTAGCTTCTATATACTTCAGTCTGTTTGAACTGGACTTATGTCGGTTAAACCTACGGTATGCATGCTGCTTTTGAGTAATGGCAGTTGCACAAGTCGACGTAAACCATTGGGGAGAGTGGGGCTTACTATAAAATTTCCGCATGGGAACATGCGCTTCGATAGCAGTTTTGAACCAGTCAGTGGTCTCGTTTGCACACTGTTCAGCAGGGAGAGAGAAAATATTTTTCCATGGAGCATCTCTCATTAGTTCCCTGATGGCTTCCCAGTCAGCCTTATTATAATATCTCGTTGTTTTGAGCACTGGCTCTTCAGTTTTGGGACTAGAGTTTAGGGCGATTTCAACCATTATCACTGCATGATCAGCGTTCCCGAGTGGGCTGTGGGCCTTCGCTATGCAGTCATCGGGGACTGTGGTCAAAAACAGATCTAGAAGTGATGCGTGTTGTTCTTCCTATGCATATGTAAATATGCATATATATATGTAAATATAATGATATATATATATATATATATATATATATATAGAGAGAGAGAGAGAGAGAGAGAGAGAGAAAGAGAGAGAAAGAAAGAAAGAAAGAACAGGAGAGTAAATTCGAGATAGAAAACGAGAGAGCGAGATATAGTAAAAATAGTATTACACGGTCTGAACGCCTCTTCTTCTTTATTTTGACTATGACATCTACACTCACTTACCTCTTATATATATATATATATATATATATATATATATATATATATATATATATATATATATATATATATATATAAGAGAGAGAAACAAGAGGGAGATGGGGATAATGATCGAGAGATAGGAAGTATCAGAAAAAAACGAGAAGACGACTTATAAAGTAAAGACACAGGATTACAAGTTCTTTAATTTTGCCTCTGACATATACACTCAAGTAACTCTTCCACCTCGCAGATCGTTCTCATCAACAGCTTAATTTTTTTAGCTTGTTAATTTATTTTATGCCGTTTAGTAGGACAAGATTTCACACTGTCTTCATTTCCTTCTGCATTTCCTCTTGCTCTTTCTTTTGATTTCCTCTATCGATTACATACCCTTACTCGTCTCTAATGTGTTACTCGATATGAAAACATCTGTTTCCTCTTGACATTTGAATATCTAAGGAAGCAATATCAGATAAGCAAACGGCATATAGAATGAAGACCCGTGTGTTAAATTATGAATCAGATCCTGTTAGCTTCATACGGACACAGATTGTTTCTCTGCATCACATCTATTCAGTGCGGTTAGATTATCATCAATAAGCAGAATCCGAATCTATATTTATCTTGTTTATTGGCAGTAGTTCTATTACTGAGCTATTGGATCGAGGTTTTAAACGATATGTACAATGTCTTCATATAAACAATAGCACGCCGCGCAGAATATCCCGATCTTAAAGTAAGCTTAAACATCATGCGGATTTATTTATGCAGATTTCATATTTATTATTATAGAGGTATTTTGTATTGATTATTATATTTAACTTATATATAGTATTGATTTAGACATTGTAGCTTCGCACAGCATCTCAGCATGAGCTAAACAGCGTAAGGCCGAAAGGTGTTAACTGTCACCTGCATGGTCGGGGTTCAATCCTGGTTGTAGGAGGTTGCTAATCTAGCTGCTCTAGTGGCTGCGAAACAGTACTTGTATAGATAACTATAATATGATTATAAGCTTAACGCTTTAGTGTTATTCTTTATCATCTGAAAAAACGACAAATACATACCTATTTCTTTCTTTTTAATTCACTGTCTTTTATGGCTGGTTAGTTGTCTTTGTTTTACGGCATATCACCTCTTTGCCGGTTATTTAATGCCGAATCCAGTGATTTCGAAGGAAAAAACATTTTAATAGAATATATTTGTTTATTTTTTTTCAGGCCGGTTCCTATTTAACCCATAGCTGGGATCCTAACAAGTACTACCACTCTGGGTCAGAGTGGACCTGGGAGCAATGGCAATTAAGGGGTTGCTCCACACTCCCCAAGCCCGCAAGCTGGGGCCTTACTATCGGGTATAGTTTAAGGTCATATTCAGGACCCTAACTTATGTGTATAAATGTAAACATACGTAGTGGAGTGATTTAAGTCGACTTACGCGTGCTAAGCTTCATTATTTTTTTTTAAATTTAGATTCCTTTGCAGTTATTCAAATAAATTTTCAGCTGTTTAATCCGACTTAAAATTAATTCGATTTTTTCCCACATAATTGAATCTTTTATGTGTCAGGTTTCAAGTTTGTAAACCAAAGCGTGACAGAAAAGTTTGGTAACCACCGTTCCACACACACTCAGGCAAGGTCATATTTATGGATATATAAGCTGTGTGTACTTGATGTTCCCTGATCGAAATTAGTAACATACATCTTAATATACAACGGATATATTAAGTTGTTAGGAAAGGTGACTACACGTTGTATTTAAGATAGCATAACACGCATCTATCTTGGTCTATGAAAATTAAATGTCAGGTTGCAATGGGGAAATAAATCACCTTGTTTAAAAGAATATATTTACGCTCAGTTTGAGACCCAATTTAAGTAAAAATTAAATCATAATTATATTAAATAAGTATAAGTTAAATAAATTAATTTTAAATGATAGTTTTAAATATATCAATAAAAATGATTATATTACAAAAATAATACTTTCTTATATTTTGGCCGTTGACGATCAAGCAGTTATCATATTTTGGGATATATCCTGATCAATGACCATTACGATCTTCCCCAAGTTATATTATTTACCAGAAAGCTGTCTGTAGCAGAAAATGTGTCAACATTGATTTCGATTTAGATTGAAACAAAGGCTGGTCATTTTATGAGTCCGGATCCCTGGTTCTTGCATTGGGCTTTTAGAAGTTGCAGTAATGTTTCAAATGACAGAGTCATTTGAATCGAAATTGAACACGGTTTATACTAGAATCGTTTTCTATGTACTATTCTTCTATGTAGATTTATTCCAACTCTTTGCTTATATGACTACTGAAAAAATCTTGTTTTGCTAAATTTTTTGAATTGATTTTTTTAGAATTTAATTGAAACGTAAATATCACATACACTACAAGATATAGAATAGTATCCCTGTCGAATAGCTTTATATTTTAGAAATTCAAACGTATGCGGATTTCAGGAATGATTTTCACAATCGGTCGATATGCGTGCTTCCAGAGATACAGCATGGCCAAGTCGATATTCGTGCTCGTTCGTATCCGTTTCTCTGCACGAACAACCTTCATCTTTGAACTGTTTGGGCCAGGCTTAAATCTGCTTTGAAGTCGTTGTCTTTTTTTCAACGAATCTCTACAAAAACATGCTGCGTATCTTGGTTCGAATGTTTTTCTTCCACTATCTTATCTTTCTGTCCGAGTGAATGTCATTGCGGAACCCGAAAAAAAATAGGCATAAAACGTATCTATATTAATAACATTTTCAGTTACGTTCCTGTCGTTCTATAATTGTGTTATTGCCATCAACGTGATTTATTATTATTATAATTATTATTATTATTATTATTATTAATATTATTATTGTTGCTCGCAAGCAACTTTCACACAGGTCATAAAGGATCTCTCCTTGAAAACAGCCTGTGGTGTTCTCTAGAAGCTGAGTGACAACATGTCTCCCCAGTTTTCTAGTACTCTCCTCCCTCTTCTGATAATATTTGCAAATGAATTTGCATTATCGCAACAGTCGCTTACGATCAATTTCTCGTTATCAGCGGTCATAAGGCTCCACTTGAATTTGAAATAAGTCTCCCAAATGGCAAAGTTCTCTTTGCGCTTGTCCAGCAGATGTTTGATAAGTGTTATCTCTTGGGTCTTTCCATCCTCCTTCACCCTTCTCGGCTACTTGGAAAGATTCTTTTGTGGGGCCGGTTATTGGGTAATGGGAGGGAATAGAAGAAGGGATGGGGAAAGTGATTATTATTATTATTATTATTATTATTATTATTATTATTATTATTATTATTATTATTGTTGTTGTTGGTTTTGTACTGAACTACCAATTTTCAATAAGGTTAAGTACTAAATGATTTGTGTCAGTATCTTTTAAAAATATTATATATGGTGTGTATTTATTCAGAATTCGGACCATGTTGTCGACGTCATACTCCGACAGAAAGTGGCGAACGAAAACGGGGTGCTGATTTTATTTATTTATTTTTTATCATTTATTTTAACAAAAACTAGTCCAATCGTAAGTATGGCACGAAAATTAGTATTTTTTATTTTTATTACCGAAATCAATAGCTAATATTAAAATGCTGTGGTAATTTCAATGAAGATTATAATTGTGCTTTTCACAGATCATGCTAGAGAAATAATTATTTAAAGCGTTGTTCTTCACACGGAGAGAGAGCCTATAAAGATTTCTGTGTCATCACCTAATAATTTTATTTAAAAAAAATGCTGGTTGCTAATTGTCGAATGCTGCAATTGTATTGCCTAAAAGTTGTGGAACATTCCGTTTTATTCTGCTGGAATATGACGACGTTGGTATGACCCGTAATGTACATAGGCAGAAATAATAAAATGAGCTTACGTAAAACATTGGTCATTTTATGTAAAACATTGGTCATTTTATGTAAACCATTGGTCATTTTATGTAAAACATTGGTCATTTTATGTAAAATATAGGTCATTTTATGTAAAAAAAGAGACAGTAAATACCAAATTAGTATTCATTTATTTCTCAAAATATGTTTATTAAAATAGAAGCAAATGATCATGGATAATTTGTTACTCCAAGAATTACAGTGTAATCAGCATCTTCCCTCTCTCATTACGTTCTTTTATTTATCTATCTATCTATATCTTTCTATCTCAAATTAATTTAAGCCCATGAGAACCTTAATTTTTGTCCATTGACTGTCATGGTAGTTTCCCTCTCCTCAAATTTGAACCTTTATGATTCTTGCACTTTAATATTTCTTGCTTGATGATATCTAATAAGATAGAAACGGTTTGAACATCGTAGCAAGATATGACTGTATTTATAAAAAGAATAAGAAGCTATAAAAATATATATTGTATTTTTATAACTTACTACCTAGTTCTATCTATGTATTGAACACTGTTTGAGTAAATACTTAATGTTTACGCATAAAATTATAATTTCGTATACTAGTTTGTGATTAAATGAAGTAGATACACACACACACACACACACACACACACATATATATATATATATATATATATATATATATATATATAGTAATTTATAAAATATATATGGCGATTAAGCTACACTGAATATTCTGCCACAACACCTTGATAATTTCTAATTTTGTAAATGGAGACAAATTTTATTATGTATGAGGACTGTGTAAGATAATATTTTTATATTGGGCTTCAACACAACTATGTTTAAGTAAGCTAGGATTCAGCCCCGCGATAATGTATTACATCTACTAGTAATGTTAAGTGTTTAAACCCTGAAATGATTAATGAGATACAAAAAGACAAATAACTAACTAAATAAAAGAGGAGAAACATTTGTTATTTACACAGTATATATATATATATATATACATACATATAGATATATATAGATATATAGATGTGTATATACATTTTTTGAACATAAATTCTCGAACTACTACTCTGCATGTTGTAACCATATAAAGCAGTTTGTACGAGTTGATATTGAAATGTCATCATATGTTTAAAATATTCTGGTCAAACTGGTGACTGATTTTTAGCATCGACCCCAAAAAGTCACGTAGATTAGATCATTCTTGTAATGATTGTAAATGTCCCTGTCGAATTTGCGGTTACAGTTTAGTTCTGTGCAGTTCTAAGAGGTTAACCCTCCCACGCTTTGCATTCTCTCTTTTAGAAGGTGTTAGTTTTTTCAACTCTCTATAAGCGCCCTCACCGGAGAATGCCCATGGGGCTTCCCAGACACATTTTGCAGGTAATACTGCCCCTCCTCTGGGGCGCTCACTTCTTAGCCCCACTTTCCTACCCCAGTGTCTAAGTTCTTGCAGTGGGGTAGAACTAAATACCTTCTGAGCAATCAGTATAGTGATGGTATCTTTAAACGACTATCAATCTTTATTTATATCTTCCATGACAAACGATGAATATCGAACAGTGCAGGTATAAGGGCGTAACATATTGGCCGGCACTGAATACAAATTTATTTACTCACGCGATTTCTACAATTTAATTACTTGTCTGAAACGATTTTCAAAGATTATGTTAATTTAAAGATTTTATATTTTCTATTGTACACCTGCCAGGTTAAATACGACAAAAAAAGTGTATCGTTCAACATAACATAGCCAAAAGCTGAAAATCATCATGCGACTTTTTCCAGTGTAACTTACAAAATGCTGACGAAATATCAGTCACAGTTAGCGGATTATATATGCTGCATATCTGATTAAAAACTCGTATATTTCTTTCTGTACGGTGACCTCGCCCATGGCAAAAGAATGTTAGGAAACAACGTAGACGGATAGAAGCTTGCTTGAAAATGTCTTTTAAACAATGCAGTCTGTAGTCCGTCCGGTGGGAAAAGATATCCCTGTGCAGAAATTATAGCGTATGGCAAGCTACAAAGAAGCAACAGCGTGGTTTCTGAGGATGTAGTTACGGACTAAAATTTAATCATCATCACGAAAATTGCATCTTAATTGTAATTGTAGATGTTGCTAATTATGAAATAATAGATTAGTAAAAAGAACGGGAATATTTGTTTTTTTTAATATATTTATTCATGTAAACGCACACAGTTAATTGGTGAAATATAAACTAAACATATTTGTAAATCTAGAGTTCTTACATGAGATGCTCGGCATCGTTAAAGCTCTGTCTGTGGAAAGTAAAATAAAATTGAAATTAATCCTGAACAGTGTCGCGAAATAAATCCACTTCCATAACCAAGGTAGGAAGCTTAACAAGATATGAACGTTCGAAAATACAACGATGGGGAAGCTGATGAAGAATACTGACTAACTATGAACGGTCATTAAGTGGGGGACATCAAAATGTGTATGACTAAATGAGATGTAAGCGGGGAAAACACTTAATAGATGGCTTAGAATTTCAAATTTCTGCGTGTAATAAAAATGTTTTCGACGAAAAAAAGAGTATTATACACGCTTATATCCATCTATATATATATGTGTGTGTGTGTGTGTGTGTGTGTGTATATAATATAATCACATACGCATAGAGTCAGCATGTATATATATATATATATATATATATATATATATATATATATATATATAATCAGACATAAAATTTCTGGTTAGTGATATATCTTTCTGACAAATAAAATGGCATACTTGCGGATATTTACTAAAACAGAATAACAAAAATACACCCTTCACACATATATATATATATATATATATATATATATATATATATATATATATAGTCTTCTCCGAACCATGTTTAAGATAAACCTATTTTCTAAAGTATCAGACCTGACCGAACAGTTATTTGTCGGTATTGATCGCTTCATACTCACCAAGAAATTCCAATGAAAGCCTAATAGACATTCCTTTTTCAATCCAGAATCTAGCGCTGACATTGCACACAGAAACGATTAGTTCTATTGCTTTTTACAACATAGACGTTGTGTAACGAAAACCGTCTTTTAAGACTGCCCGCAAACTCTGTAAAAAATTAATAAAGAATGCAAAAGTTTCGTATATATTGTACATATAGTTTAAAGAAGCTGAGCAGCGGCTTCGTTTCTGCGGGTATCGGCCAATAACAAACAGCCCCTGAAAGGAAGCTCGTCCTCTATCCCAACAATTATCCATTGACTCGCGGTAATTTTATCAACATCTAACACAGCAAAACTTTTTAGCAAGAAATTTACAGCAAATTCTACTCTGCGATCAGGGCCATCTACCCTTGTATTTCCTCCTGTGACTTCTAAACCGGCTATGCGACATAGACATATTCGATCGCGATGTTTCTAATCTTCTCAAACACCTAGATTATAGTAAGCAACTGGCTTCGATAACATTAAAAGCATAGTGTTCAAAAAGCTTCAACCGGAACTTATTTCCATACTTACAAAGCACGTCAAACGTCGCCTTTAAGATAAATGCTACCAAACACTCAGGGAAACCTCATCAGTATGCCCCAGTATTTAAAAATGCCGGAAATCGACTATCATTTTTCTCGGTACAGACTATTCAGTCAGTTGCTGGAATCTGTGATAAACAGAGCAGTGTTAAACAACGTCAGCAAAAATAATCTACTCGGTGATATTCAATATGGTTTTCGTTTTGTTAGATCAAGAGCTGATGTGATAAAAGTAATAGAACACAGATTTAGTGAATCAGTGAATAGGGATTTCGTCTCTAGAGCAATAGGGAACAATGGGGAAAGATATCGCTGGTTACTTTTTATCCATCGATAACCAAGCTTCTATCTTTGCATCATCAACGCTCTGGCGCCGCACTGGCATCAATTGAAATTAACGACTATCGTCCTGAGATGGCTTCATGTTTTGACAACCTTCTGGTTTTACTCATGATTAAAAATGGAACTCGTACATCAATTCCATTGCCAAGATCGCTGGAAAAATGGTGGGATCCTTCTACCGCTCCAGTAGATATCTCACTCCTGATGCAATTCTCTTCCTATATAAAAGCCAAGTATGACCAACAATTGAATACTGTTGCCACATCTGGGCAGGAGCTGCTGAAGCCAGCTTGTACTGCCTTGACAGTTTAAAATAAACTCTGTAGCTTAGTGGAGGATGTCCTTTTCTCTTCTCTACAACCTCTTTCCCACAGAAGAGACGCTGTGAACCTTTCTCTGCTTTATCGTTATTTTCATAGCAAGTGATCATCTGAGCTTCAATGTATGCCCCCCTCGCCAAACTTTCACGACACGCACTCGTTTAGCCAAAACCTCTATCAATAATTTCACACACTCTTTATCTGTGCCTAAACCTAAATGTAGATTCCATGAACAAAGCTTCTTTCTTAGAACTGCACGCCTGTGGAACTCTCTCTCGATTGCCTGTTTTCCAGCTGACTACAATCTTATCGTCTTCAAGTCTCAAACGTAAACAAGTTCTTGATAAACCGCCCCCTTAGTAATCCAATTCATAAAATTCCCACTACTTATGTTTACTACGCTATAATCACATTGACAATTGTATACCCATGAATGTTTATCTTGGAGTGACCTCCGAGCCTTGATAAGTGATGATACTGGTGCCAAAAGTTTCTAAACATTTTAAAGGCTTCTGATAGGGTGCAGTATAAATTTCTACTTCACAAGTCAGCAAGCTACGGAATAGCTGGAAATTTATCCTTAATTATTACATCCTTTCTCTCTGATAGGATTGTGAGTGTAGTTGAAGATGGGCAGAAATTAGAAGCTCCTAGTATCAACGCCGGAATCTCTCAGGCTTATATCCTGGGCCTATATATCTTTTGAAGTTTTATAAATGATCTCCCAAATCATATTCTTAGATCATTCATATAGATTTATGCAGACGATATCACAGTCTATGTCAACACTTCAAAGATCGTTGATGACCAAGATCTTTCTGATTGCCTCTTTTCTGATCTTGACAACGGGGTCCAGTGGGGGAAAAGCATTGACTTGTTTATTTTAATGCATCTAAAACCAAACTTCTCCTAATCGCTGTTTCCCCCGTCAAGCCTCAATTGAAACGAATGGCTCTCGTCTTAGAGGAAACACCATGTCTTAACAAGTTTACATTTGGTTTATAATAGAATATCCTTTGCCAAGATCGTTGGAAAATACTTTCTACCACTCTTTGGGCCCTGATAAGAGATGCCTCTCTTGTAAGAAATTAAATACATTGACTCGTTGTGAAATAATATATATATAATCATATACATACATACATATATATATATATATATATATATATATATATATACACGTATATATATATATAAATAATATATATATATAAATATATATGTATGTGTACATATACATATATATTAATAATAATAATATATATATATATAAAGAAATATATAATTTCTATAATAATTTTTAAATATTTCTATGATAACTTTTATAATTATATATATATATATATATATATATATATATATATATATATATATATATACTTAGAATTCCATGTGGTAGGGATATCTCTAGAAAAGATCCTAATTTACCTCACATGTGCTTCCGGGTGACACTTGCTCACACTACTACGTTTATATTTGCACTCTATCGTCCCCACAACAGTGGAATTACTCCCTTTAATAGCATAACTGATAAGATCGACCATGTCCTATTTGAGTATTCCTCAGCAAACATCCACGTCTGTGGGGACTTCAATGTTCACAATATCGAATGGTAAACCCACTCTAACAAGACCGATGACCAGAAGGGGGTGGGTTCTGCCACGATTTCTCCATTGCTTATGACTTCACTCTGATTTTCCAAGAGTCCACACGCGTTCCCGACACTGTCGGTAAGTATGCAAGTCTCCTAGATCTCTTTCTCACAACTTGTCCTGAGCTGTGCTCATCTTCCGTTAAGTCCCCACTGGGATCTTCCGACCACTCTGTTGTATCAGTCAAGATAAAAACAAAATGTAATTGGTCCTCAGACATACCTCTCCATCGTAATGTGTATCGATATTCTATGGCTGACTGGGATAGCTTCCGTACATTTATATTATACCTACCTCTACGTGTCATGTTTAAAACGCATGTGCCCTCTATAGTATCAGACCTGACGGAATGGATAATTGTAGGTATAGACAGCTTCATACCCTCGAAAAAGTGCTAGCAAAAACCTAACAGCCAGCCGTGGTTCTCCCTAGAATGTGCTGCTGCCATTGCGCACAGAAATAACTTTTTCCATTGCTTCCAACGTAATAGATGTACTGAAACAAAAGCCGCCTTCAGGACTGCCAGCAACCACTGTAAAAAAGTAATAAAGAAGGCAAGAGCGTTATGTGCTAAGTGTGTCAAGTTCAAAGTAGCTGAGCAGCGGCTTGGTTCCCATAGGTTTTGGCAAATAGCAAACAGAATCCTCAACAGAAGTGTGAGCTCCATCCCAACTATCATCAATGGGCCTGAGTTAATATCGTCAGCATCAGAAAAAAGTCAATCTCTTCGCCAATAACTTTTCAGCTAATTCTATCCTTTACAACCAAGGTCGCCAACCCCAGTATTCCCTTGTATATCAGAAAACATGCTAATTGGCATACAAATATCTGTACGAGATGTTGCCAAGCTAATACAAAAACCTTGATTCCAGTAAACCAACTGGTCCTGGCGGCATTCCAGTCATAGTGCTCAAAATGCTTCAACTGGAACTAGCGCCCATATTTACCAAGTTATTTAAGCGTTGTCTTAAGGAGAAATACTTCCCAACACCTTGGAAAATCTCATCAGTATACCTGTATTTAAGAACTCTGGTAATTGCTCATCTCCCTCTCAGTACAAACCAATAAGTCTCCTATGCATAATCAGTAAGCTGCTGAAACCAATAAGTCTCCTATGCATAATGAGTAAGCTGCTGGAAGCAAAAATAACCTTCTAGTGAATGGCAATATGGTTTCGTTCTGATAGATCTCCAGCAGGCGTGCTTACAGTTATATCTCGTAAGCAATTGCTCTTGACATATCAAAGGCCTTTGATAAGGTATGACATAAAAGCCTACTTCACAAGATCTCCAGCCATGTTATAGCTGGAAATGTATTCTCAACTATTTAATCATTTCTCTCTGATAGGTTCATAAGAGTAGTGGTTGATGGGCAGAAATCAGAGGTTTTCAGTATTGATGCTGGAATTCCTCAAGGGTTCATTCTGGGTCCAACTCTCTTCCTGATCTACATCAATGATCTTCCAGACCACATCCTTAGATCATTCGCAGAAATATATGCTTATGACACTACCATCTATGGAAGCATTTCGAAGACAGTAAACGACCAATCTTGAGCACGATGTACAATCGGGAAAGAAGTGGCTGGTTACTTTTAATACATTTAAAACCAAGCTTCTACCCTGCCAGTAATCGAAATGAATGGCTCTAGTCTTGGGGAGGCTTCATGTTTTGACAAGATTATGGGCTTGATGTTTACTGCCGATCTGAAATGGAACACGTATATCAAATCAATTGCCAAAGTCGCTGGAAAGATTATGGGATCCTTCTATCACTCCAGTAGATATCTCACTCCTGGTGCAATATTCTACCTATATAAAAGCCAGGTTCGGCCAACGATGGAGTACTGTTGCCACATCTTGGCAGCAGCTGCTACAAGCAGCTTATCCTGTCTTGACAGAGTTCAAAATAGATTTCGTAGCTTAGTGGGTGATGCCCTTTTCTCTCCTCTGCAACCCCACACAGAAGAGTCGTAGCTAGCCCCTCCTTGCATTATCGTTAGTTTCATGGCTGGTGCTCATCTGATCTTCGATCTCTTGTCCCTTCTCGCCAGATTTCCTCAAAAACACTCGTCTTGCCAGACTCACTATCAACAATTACACACACTCTTTATTTGTGCCTACACCTAAACGTAGATTCCATGAACAGGGATTCTTTCTTAGAACTGCTCATCTGTGGAACTCTATTCCGTTTGCCTGCTTTCCAGCTGATTAATATCTGATTGTCTTCAAGTAAAAAGTGAACAAGTTCTTATTGAACCGCCCCCTCTAATTAATCTCAGTTACAAAATTCCCACTAATGTTTACTGCGCTAAAATCACAATGACTAATGTATACCTATTAACACTTATCTTCAAGTGGCCTCTGGGCGTTGATCAGCGGTGCCCCCCATGTAAAAAAAATATTTTAAAAATCATTATATATATGCATATATATATATATATATATATATGTATATATATGTATATTTGTGTGGGTGTGTGTTTGCGTGTGTGTGTGTGGGTGTGGGTGTGTGTTTGTGTGTGTGTGTAACTATTCGAATCTATATTCTTCTCTGGATTTATTTACTTCGTATTGATAATGTTTTCTTCTTTCTTATCTTATTTCTCATCTTATTCTATTCAACTTTTTCCAGATTTTTTCACTACTTTATAATCTTTAACAAGTATTATTTGTATAATCCCTTTACTCATTTAATATATCAGTTTCCTTCTTTGTTATGAAGTTCTCTACTTTTGTGTCTTACTTTTACGTACTCAGCATTCTCCCTTATATGGTATTTTCTATCTATTTCTCATAACCCTATTCTTAACCAGTCCAAATTAATCTGCAGTCCTTGTAAGCTTGAATTCACTTCCATTAGCTTAAGCTCCTCAGATCCATCGTACACACCTTCTCCATCACCCCCCTTTATACTAGATTCTTTAATATTGTCTTAGCTAGATGATGCATTTAACTGCTTGCAATATAGCCCCTCTTTAAATGAAAAACAATGTGCCTCAATATACTTTGATATAAAGAGCACATAGAATTAGAATCTGTGATATCATCTTTCAACCTGGGTCAGTGGCCGTGTGAGTGCGTGCCTGTGCGTGTAAGGACGTTGCATGAGAGTGTAAGTGTTTTGCTATGTTCAGTTTGGCTTGCCTCTGTAGATGTGCATATCTAGGTGTATGCATCTGCGTGCGTCGTGATGTGTTGGATTTTTGTGGTTATTTACTTGCATTACACGAAGGCCTAGTAAGCCAAAATTCGGTCCTCAATAGAAACATAAATACACACAAACACACACACACACACACACATATATATATACATCAATATGCATACATAAAAAAGGATAGAAACTAAATGATAAATATATAACGATAATAAGAGTAAGAGCATACATACACACATGTAAGTCATATAGGCACTCCGATTTTTAGCATTTTATTTTTGATATCACAATGTTATAATATACAAGAATCGATAGACAAGTAACTCTACAATAATATATATCGAAATCTGCATGAATTAAAGCATCATATTTAAGCGTATTTCAAAATCATGCTACGCAAGGCGTCCTAGCTTTCTCGGATAAATCCTTTTGTAGTTTTAATAAACGAACTACAGGGCGCTTTTATTAGCGCTGAGCATCCACAGAATGCCAATATGAATATAATACATATGAAAGAGTCCGCCGTGCTATATCAACAGGTAGCGCTAATATATATATATATATATATATATATATATATATTTATATTTATATATGTTTGTGTGTGTGTGTGTGTATGTGTGCGTGTGTGTCTGTGTCTGTGTGCGTGAGAGAGAGAGGCAGGGTTCTCGATTCAGAAATTATTACATTTTAAATTGTTCTTAATGTCTACACATGTAAGATGCATTTTAAACATTAAAGATATTTCGTAAAATAAAAGCGTGCCAGCTCCAAATTTGATTATATCTCAAAGAGTACCTAATGTAAAAATTGATAATTACTTTTCGAATAAAACCGTGCGCAAGTCAAGTCTACGTAAACTTATGTAAAGATTTGTAAATTCAGTAAAATACTTCAAGGGCAAATGATAAGGGTAATTAGTTTCTTGACAGATCGATTTCCACATATTGCAGAAAGCAGGAAGATAGGCAACTTAGGTAAGTAGATACAGATGTCAATTCATAAGAAAATCGACCACAAAATAAGTAGATTAATTCGTAGGTAATATATATGCATATATGTTTCTTTCTTGACTTGTAAATGTAATGAAGTCCTATTGATAGTTCATTCTTTATAATATTAATTTATACAGCCAAGAACGGTTGAAAATCCACATGTGAGTCATTCATATGTAATATATGAATGTTAGCATTCTGCGGATGTTCTGTGTGGAGGGAGACGCTCTATACTAGTGTAGCTATTTTGTTAAAATACAAAAAGAAAATATCTAGTTAACAGGGACACGACGTAGCCCGGTCGTAAAGGATGCTTAAATATGATATTGTAATTCTTGCATTTATCATATATATTATAAATTAATGTTCTATTGAATTTAATATATTGTAAAGTTGCGATTTCAATATATATATATATATATATATATATATATATATATATATATATATATATATATATATATATCAATATGGCTTGGGTGCTTCAGCTAGAATCGAAACTGAAAGCTAAACTTATGAAGAATTCTTGGCAAACTCATTTATTATAAGAAATTAAAGCACATAGCACTTAAAATAGAGTAACCCGGATGTAAGCGTGACATACAAAATGAATAAGGCTATTTTAATATATATATATATATATATATATATATATATATATATGCTTTTTGTGTAAACACATTGAGCTTAGGTATTTCGGACGATGTCAAAACATCGTTAATTCACGACTCGCACAGCAGCCACCGGACTGTCGTACTGGCGGTCGGGTTTACATCCTGACGTGTTGTAATATCCTTCCTAGCCGTACTGATGAGCTGTGAAACAGTGAAACAGTAATGTATGTGGATGACTTAAATGCTCCTTATCTTGAGTTGACCATATTGAGAAATGATACACGAATCATCAATAGCGTATAAACCGATGCACTTTCTGTAATCAAATCAAGCTTAGGTATTTCGGACGATGTCAAAATATCGTTAATTCACAACTCGCACAGCAGCTACCGATTAGTGCAATGGTTAAAAGTAGTGACTGTTGGTCAATCCTGGCTTGAGATAATTGCATGTCTAGTCGCACTGATGAGCTGCAAAACAGTACTATCTGTTGAGACTATATATATATATATATATATATATATATATATATATATATATATATATATATATATTAACGGTCGTAAAATCCATTTACATATTAGATTTTAATTTGCCCAGATAGTATATATAATTATAGCGTCGTAATTTCGAAAACAGGTATAAAAAAGTATTTAGATGCAATTAGATAGAATCGAAACCAAAAGCAAAACTGCAGTATTCAAACCTGACGGCGTTACCACTGTACTAAAGACCCAGAAAAGCACGGTTCGTGAAACAATCCAATTATTTGATGCACTTAGCGCCGATCGGTGACTTTTAGTTTGGGAAAAGACAGTGTGTGAAAATATGGCGACAGGCAGACATTTAGCCTTTTTGCATATTATATATATATATATATATATACTTTTTATTTGCTTTTACATACGGAGTAATATGTTGCTTGACAGTCATGAGCATGTTTCGATCAACAAGTTACTAGAGACCTATTCAGGCGATATAAATTATACGAAACCAATGTTTGCGATATTTTTCAAATCAGGCCCTTTAATACAGAGGATAGAAAAAATGAATTATAGTTAGAGCCTACAAATAAAATCAAATCTAGAAAATTCTGTGTAAAAGAAAATTAGTTGGTGTACCCCTCTCTTCAATCAAATGGTTAAAACCAACCTAGAACAAATCACAAATCTCATTAAGCTGCACTTTCCCTCCAACATTACCATTTAATAATGTTTTTTTAATAAAAACATTATTAAATTAAGACATCATTGGCTTTATTTTACAGTTATTAACCAGAAAAAAAAAACATTACACCAACCAACTAAAAACATCCTACAAAAAATGTTAAAAACTTGTCAATCACTTAATGCAATTGATATTTTTTGCTTAAATGAAAAACTTTTATCACGAAATTAAAAAAAATAGAGATAACTACATTAAAACTACATTAATAAAGTACGCTCCTTTAACAAACATGATATTTTATTTAAAAACAGCGAAGTTCTTTCTGCACCAAGCAAGGGCTTATGCACCACTCCGTATATATGGGCACCCTCAGACATCGTTAATACATTAATCCAGGAGAAGGCGACACCTAAGTTCTATACTGTTCATAGCATTAAATTGCACAAGCTAATCTTATTAACTTTCAAAAATACCTGGATCGTTCTATACAAGCTGTTTTGAACATGTTATCTTTGCACAAGCACTATAAATAATTCACCTTGTTGAATTATAGACCACTTAATTATTGTGTGACCCTAATTAGTCAGAATTGACAGGATCAACGCGATGATTGTAGGTGCAATCCCTGGCCGGTAAAACAACACTGTCTGTGGATGGGTACACACGTTATATATATATATATATATATATATATATATATATATATATATATATATATATATATATATATATATGTGTGTGTGTGTGTGTGTGTATTTATATCTATATATATGTGTGGGGGGTGTATATATATATATATTTATATATATTTATACATATATATGTGTGTGTATATATATATGTATATATACATACATATATATGTATATATATATATATATATATATATATATATATATATATATATATATACAACAGGCTTTACTAGGGATCGAAAGAGGAAAAATTCTATGTTCTTTTTCATTGTGTCCGTACCATTTTAGTGCTTCCCTCCTGCCTTCTCTCCGTTTAACATACCTGGAAACTTGTAGAAATATATCCGCTATCAGAATATTTTAGTTTCTGTATGAAATATTGTCGAATTATTAGGATTAGCGTGGAATAGGCGTAAGTAAATTAACAGATTATCAGAATTCCATAGTCAGTATTTTTTTGTTACTTGTTAAAACAACAACAAAAAACACTAATCAGGCTCCCTCCTGTCTAGAGAGATGAGAATATTGTACACATATGAATGGATGCTATCAATAATGATCTCCAATTATTTCAAATATAGTAAAAAAGCAGATATTTTTTAACCAGTGTTAGCTTAGTTTATTCTTACGATTAACATTGAAATATATAGAGAGATACATTCTCACACAAAAGTTTTTTTCATCGTTTAGAAGAGAATACTACTCTTTGCATCAAAATATACAGCCATTATTATTCTGTGTTTTTCTTGTCTATATCGGAAGGAAAACAAGCTATAAATGACAGAGGAAATGACTGCCTTCATAATGCGATCGGCATATGCTGACTTTATGTGTTAGATAGATACATGGATAGCTGGAAATACAAATAGATAAAATATAACAAAGAAGTTTATATATATATATATATATATATATATATATATATATATATATATATATATATATATATATATATATATATATATACAGTGCGTTACTTGCTTTATTGCAGATCATATTTTATTTAATAACTTTCTTAATACTAAACATAATTAATTCAAATTTTGTACAGCCATTGAACACACTTTGACAGGTTAGTCTTTAAAATTTTATCCAAATATTCGTACTAGTTCAAAAGTTATACCAATTTTTGAAAAAGATGGAATTTTTACTGTTTCTCGCTTTATTGCAGGAGTTCTAAAAATGCCTAAAAATGGACGATTGACTGCACCAGAGAAGAAAAGGATAACCGCAGGTCTTGCAGAGGGTCTTACAATTCTCCAGTTATCAGAAGAACTTGGTAGAGATAAGAGAACTGTGGCTTCCTTTGTGGAGAAGCCAAAAATTTCACCACGTAAGGATAAGGGCAAAAGAAAGGTCATTTCTCCTCGTGACATGCGAAAAATAAGCAAAGAAGTCAATAAGGACCCAAATGCTACCAGCAGGTCTATTTTTTATAAAAGCTGGCGTTGCTGCAATGTCAAGAAAAACAAGATGTAGTATTTTAAACGAAATTGCAAGAAACGTAAAACCCATTTCAAAACCTCCTTTGAACCAAACCAACATGAAAAAACGCATAGCTTGGGCACAAAAATACATGAAAACAGACTTTCAACAAGTTTTATTCACGGATGAATCGAGAGCCACGCTGGATGGTCCAGATGGATGGGCTAAAGTTTGGAGTCCTAAGGGAGATCCTATGTCATATCGTATCAGGCGTCAACAAGGAGAGGGAGGAGTTATGTTTTGGGCTGGAATCGTTGGAGATGAACCCTTAGGACCCTTCAGAGTGCCTGACGGCGTTAAACTTACCAGCCAAACATACATCCAGTTTTTGGAGGAGCATTTGTCACCTTGGCTGGACGACCTTCCACTTCTTCGGCGTAGACGCCTTACTTTTATGCACGATAACGCTCCATCTCACGCTGCAAAAGCTACCAAATCCTACGTTGAGTCTCTGTGGATCAAAGACGAAACTGTCATGACCTGGCCGCCTTGTTCTCCTGACCTGAACCCAATAGAGAACTTTTGGTCAATTCTGAAAAGAGGGGTTTATGAAGGAGGACGGCAATTCACATCAAAAGATGCCGTTGGAATAAAATTATTGAAGTGTCTAGGACCATAACACCTCAAATAAAAAAAAACTAACCTCATCTGTTGATAATAGACTGTTTAAGGTGATTGCAAGGAAGGGAAATTATGTTGATAAATAATTCGTTTTTCGTTAAAATATCACGCTTTGTGGGTTGTATTTGATTTCTATATGGTTATATATCTGCTATTGTTACTAATTTGAATTAAATTAACAAATAAATTCATAGTTTTATTACCTTTAAACTGTATTTTCAATACGTTGCAATAAAGCGAGAAACAGTAAAAAATTCATATTTTTCTAAAATTGTTATAACTTTTTAACTATTAAGAATATTTGGATAAAATTTTATGGACTAACTTATCAATGTGTTTTCTATAGCTGTACAAAATTTCAGTTAATTACGTTTAGTAATAAAAAAGTTATCAAGGAAAATGTGATCTGCAATAAAGCAAGTAACGCACTGTATATATATATATATATATATATATATATATATATATATGTGTGTGTGTGTGTGTGTGTTGTGTGTGTGTGTGTGTGTGTGCGTGTGTGATCTGAAACAGGTTATATCAATTTCATGTTTATTATTTTATTCTGAACTTATTCGTAATAGCAATTTATCTCTATTTCAATTGAGAGGAAATTCAAGCAGGGATCTCACGTCATCGAAATTGTCAATGATTAATTTTAATACTGCTTTAAATACGTTATTATTTCTTAACAGAGTAAGGTTTACGTTGCCTAGCTTCAGATGCCAGGATTATCTCGATTTCCGGAGTTTTATTGCCACTTTTTGTAAACTGGTATGACATTTATTTGATCTTTAGAATAACCTTATCTATATTGGTTTTTATTCCTAAGTAAAGCATCAATCAAATCCGATACCTAGTTGATTATACCGTTTTGAATTCACTATATGATATATTTGCAAAGATTTCCTTGAAATCCACCAAAAGATCTGCAGTAAGATCGTTCGATACTTTGCTCCGACGGGACGAAGTATACTCAATAATTTTAGTTTAGATCAGTTTGTCATCGGCGTATCCGGCACTTTTCAACATTTATTTTACAACAGTTGACACGTTGTAAAACATAATAAGCCATTTTAAGATAAACTTTCCCGTAGAAAATATAGACTTTGGTTTGGTGTTGCTTGACAAATGTTTTAAAGGAGGAAGCTATGTCCATATTAAGTACAATATTATGCTGTCCCAATTTTCAAACAGTTTAAGACGAAAAATCTATATTTTACATCAGCAACTCGTTTAGAATTAATTTACCGCCATAGCCGGCGTCATTGTGGTGCATTAAATCACTTATGTCAGACAAGCAGTTGTTGATCGAATCATACCAATGATAGCATGATGTATAATAAGCGTACCGGAATAATTAATGTACATAAATGCAAGGAATAACAGAAAACGTAACAAATGACTATCAGTGTTTAGTGGAAGAGACTTCCATGGGTTGCAACATTTAATGCTACTATGACTAATCTTCTTATCTTTAACAATTGATTACAAGAAACGCTTTCAACCACCGTCATATATTAAATTTAACGCAATACTTGGCACACGTCAAACGAACGCCTCTGTTTAACATTCAGGGTCAATACTGATTGGAAAAAAAATATTTGAAGCTGTTGCCAAGGCCGCTGCATAGAAGATGCGTTCTTTAACCGTGATAGTGAATCACTCACACCTGACAGCATCGTATCATTTTACAAAGTCATTATTCACCTATGGATGGAATACTAATGCCAAATTTTAGTTGGTACACTACTATTAGATAGTATCCTTAAAAGAGTATTCAATCTGAAACCTCCCATACTATTAGAAAACCCCCATCTCGAGTCCCATCGCCATACAGGCACAAATACCATAATTTATCCTTTAAAAAAAGACTATGAATATATATTTGAAAATAAAACGATAAAAGATTAACCAACCAACCCAACCATCATGCTTAAGCATGGTGGTTGGGTTGGTTGGTTAATCTTAAGGCCTATCAACCTAATGTCGAATAAGATCGTCTTCGTAAATGGTCTTCTGATTCAAGTCCGTTTTATTTTCAAATATGTATTCATAGTCTTTTTTATAGAAGAAATTGTATTTCTATTTGGCTTTGTTAAAAATGATTGGTGTGTAATACATATCAATTTACTTGTCTGATCATTATCGCAAACATTAATTAATGAGAAACGAATTCCGTCCACTTATAATTATTTTGGTCAGTAAAATATCATTAAAATAATTGCCTTTCCAAAAATGGTTCATCAACAAAAATATAGCTGTCTGTTTTCGGTTTAAAATTGGTTATTTTATTCTATAATTTAAAAAGGTCATGTTGGAAAGAGGTTGTAATTTTTTTATGTAAATTTTTAAAATTAAAAAATGAGCAAGTTAATTAACATGAGTTAACTTTATAATTCATATTAAAAATGATTCATAAAACAAAAGTAACACAAGGTTCATTGCGAAATGTAATATTTTTTAATTAATTATTTTTGCTTTAAAAGGTTAAAAACAATTATCTAAGGTTTATTTTACATTGGCAGTTATTTATTTAATTTTTATTTCATTATTGTTTATAATATGTTTTTAAAGTTTTACAATATCGTGGATTTTCCCCAGGTTCTGCTTATCATTTACAAATTATGTGGTTTCCTTGGTAATATAACATTTTTTGTTTGTTTTTTAACATGGATGTCACCAATTATTAGGACCCGGAAGCCACTCGGGGATAAGGCTTATTGTGTGTACAATAATCAATGGGATAGTGTCGTAGTAATCGTTAGTAATGGAGATTTGATAAAGTGTCTTACTGAAGGGGGTAGTTCATCAGGAATTTATTTATTTTTGTCTTGAAGACATCCACGTTGTAGTCAGGTGGGAAACAGGCAAGCGGAAGAGAGTTCCACAGGAGTGCAGTCATAAGTAATAGAAATAGCAACAAGTCGCTTGATGTTAAATATTAAACAACTGTAATTTGTTCCGTAAGAAAAACAATCAGTTTACTTTACTAGGATGTCAGCTCAAGATTCTGTTTATATGAAACAGATGCGACATTACGTTGCCAAAGAAAGAGTGAGAGGGAGACGTCGCCAGTTTGCTTGGAATTACAGACGATGAACATAGTTTTAGAGACGTCCAGTTTTTAAAGGGGAGATAAAATATAATCACATCAATGTCCGGTGCATTCCAAGCCGGGAAGCTGATATCTGCAGATAGACTGATCCGGTAGAACTTTGAACAAGATAAGAATATAATATATATTTTCATCCCCTGCTACAAATCTTAATGTAGAAAGATAAACCATGATAATCCTCTAAGTCCACTCACTAGTGCACCTGATTTTCCTGGCGATCGTCTGAGTGATATAACTTCAAGAATAACCTGCTAAAGTCACGAGAGTTGAAATAATTGGAGTAAGGAGGTTGACTACGTAATATTTAAACGATTAGTACTTTATATACTAGTGTATTTAAGAAATACATTGTCATTCCTGATTAAGAAAAAAATAATCGACTCACCAAAATATCTTTACCTGTCACACACCGATCCAATCGGTTGTGAACAAATGCAAAATCATTGTTAATTACTTTAGTATAATTTTCGATACTTGACTAAAATAGTTGCTAAAATATAGCGTCAGCAAAGACATGAATCGATTAAATCCTTAGAAAATAAAGAATTTCTATTCTGAGATATTTTATATTCAGCGCGTCAAGCGTCATTACGTATGGAAAATCGTGCGTAGATTTTAAAGATTGTAATATCGCAATTAGTAATTGATTATATATTCTAGGTAGTAAAGAAAGGAATCATTAAAATAAATGATAAGAAGCTGTCACCAAAATAAGGTAACAACAGTGACTCATACGTTCGTTTTCGTAATACTCCTCGTGTCCAATTTAGATTCTCTGTAGCCTTTTCCCTACCCATCATCTTCTCGCCGACACTCCTACCTATATATATATATATATATATATATATATATATATATATATATATATATATATATATATATATATATATAGCTGAAGCTATAAGGATAATAAAAACGAAGTATAATACAGTTTCCATTAATATTTTTATATATTCATTGCTTTAGTTCATTCGCCCACTTTCCCTCTCTCCCTCTCTCTGCCTCTGTCTCTCTTTTCTCTATATCTATATCTATATCTATATCTATATATATATATATATATATATATATAGAGAGAGAGAGAGAGAGAGAGAGAGAAAGAGAGAGATTGATGGATAGTTTTATGTACAGCTTCTATAGATTATGTTTTTAGAATTCTGAAAAGAAAAAGAACAATATATTAATAGAAAAATGTTGTTAAATTTTTAAAATGTAAAGCGAGTTATGGACCACCTTGTATATATGTGCATGTTTATCAATATATATATATATATATATATATATATATATATATATATATATATATATATATATATATGAATCATTATTAAACTATCGCCCTTTACACTTATTTTATTAAATTGCAGAACGCGTATGAACAAAAAAAATAACTTCGGTCACAGACTCTTACTAATCTCTTGCTTTTTTTGCTTTGTTTTTGTCCTAATAAGGCTCAATAACTTTATTTTATCAAGGGCAGATGACTATTTCTGCGTTAACTTTACCATGCTAATAGTCTTAGTTCAAAAGTCAGAAGGATCCCAACTATTGCTTAGACGTCTTCTTCTGCATGTGAGAGGATCGAGCTGCCTGCCTTGTTTCTGAAATATAATTTTGTTATCAGTTTTATATGTTTCTCATTATCACAGAGTTTTTGTCGAAGATGCCGTTTAAGATCACAAAGACCGCCCCTTTTAGTAACGCGCAAACATGTTAAATCGCCCTATTTCGCTGCATTTCGTATTACTATTTGTTCATAGTGGTATAGTCGTCGTGCCATTATGTCCTAACAAATACTTTCTATAGAGAGCAACCACCCTATACTATATTCTGGTTTGCCATCTATTTCCGTCCAAACATATTTTAATTGTAAATGTAATAAGCAGGTTAGTGCTAAATATTTTGTCGGTTTGTGCCAGGGATATTTTTAACCATTGCACTTTATTTGTGTATATAGCTATTAACGACACATATAACCATGCTAAATGTATGTACTATTTCAGATTATAAAAACATCATTCATATTTTCGGCAGTATTTTTAAACATGTGTACTCGAAAACGCTGTGCTTTACTCCACAGAAACGGAATCATCTGTCATGGTAATGCTCTTTCTCTCACAGAGCAAGTGACGAAAGATCAAATATGAGAATTTTATTGCAGAATATTGCAGCATCCTGAATATCCCGCTGACTAAGCTCTTTTATTACTTGTTGTGAGGGTAACAAATCAATTAGGGTGACCTTAAGTTGGGATCAGGGGATAGATTAAATATGAGTTCGATTTACTTCTTATATCAGAAACATTTCACAAGATATTCATAAGCTCGTTAAAAGGTGCAATCAAGTAATAGAGTCCGACGGCTGTCATTGTCATGAATAGTGTTTTGATAAAACCTACAGTTATTCGATTCCTAAAGGATATTTTTAATCGGCACAAATTTGGCACGGACCTTTTTTTTATTTTTTAATTCAATTTTCACCCCAAACAAGGCACAGTGCCATTTTGAAGAAGGTGGCTACTTAATTAGCGGGGTCATTTTGAAGGGAGATGAGTAGAAAGATGTTTGTTAACATTACACTTGAACTTCTGCACATCATCGCAGTTGGGAAAGCAGAATCCCGGAAGGGAGTTCCAAAGACCCGCAGTTCTGGGGAAGAAACTATTGGAGTAAGGACCTAATGGAATAACATAGCCTTCGTTTCAAAACTAAAAGTGTTTCATATTTACTACTCTAGTGTATGACGTAGAACACGTCGCCAGTCTTATCTTACAAGATCCAGATATCTAACATAGGTAATCTCCTATATATAGATAGTTAACGAATTTCATTGTATACGTCCTTAAAGGTTTCTTCTGAAACCCATCCTTTATCCATAGTATTTTACTAGCGAAAATGAGTTTAGCTATGTAACAGTTTTACATAATGTGCACAACGCCCATTGTATTTAACTAATAAATAACAGAAAATAATGCATGAAAACGAATATAAATCTCAATATGTTTATATATTATTAATATAATAAAATCGGAAAGATGTCACCGATAGACATTGATCAATGTCAGATGAATTTATCTAGATCTTCCCATTTGCCGATCCAAAAAAGGAAATGATGTTTCAAAACAGTCCTTATAAAAAAAAAGTAAAATAATATCCAACACTTGTAATTACCAAATGTATCAAAAAGAATTGCGCCATCGCATATAATCCGGAGAAGCATCCGATCGCGGTGCCAAACTTATAATTATAGTTATCTCTGCGAAGATTAATAGCAAAGATAATGGATGACAAAATTATATGACTGGTTATTCCAGTAACACTTCGTAAGAAACGTATACACGTATGAACACACATACGTATATTATCTATATGTATCCACAACTACCTACATGTACTTATAAAATATTTTTTTCGTTTCGACATTGATATTAAAATCCTACATTATACAGTTAATTACTATTAAAGGAATTTTAATTGTACTCCCTCATGGATACGCAAGTGACTACATAAAATTTACCGAATTTGAATATTCCTTTGAAAAACAAGTCTGAATTAATTATCTATTCATATTTAATGGTGTTTTTGCTTTATATTCAAGTATTACGCTGAATTCTATTGATGCATAGTTACGACATTCTCTATTATTTACAAGAATTTCTGATAGAAGCTAACTAGAACACATAAATACATCTCTCTCTCTCTCTCTCTCTCTCTCTATATATATATATATATATATATATACATATATTATATATATGTATATATATATATATATATATATATATATATATATATATATATATATATATATATATATATATGTTTGATAGTGGGTCAGAGAGAATGAGAAGGAGAGGAAGGAATCTTCTCGACTTATATAATCAACGAATATTAATACTACAGACTTGAAATGTGATACATAAGGTATTCAGATGTGTGGAAAATTTTATATCGGTTTTCAGTCGTTAGAAGTTATCGCATTTTCATGTGTATATCAACAGTTTCAAGAATGCCCAAACGCGAGCATGAAACATTAGTGCATTCTATTGACCAAAGTAAAGCATTAGCTGAGTATCAATTATTTTGTTCGTTGAAAATATAGAAATAACCAATATAAAAACATGTATAATTGTGTATTAATCCTCTGCTTTACTGATAATGATGCAAACTAATAAACGCACGCTCGCACACTCATATATATATATATATATATATATATATATATATATATATATATATATATATACACGTTTGTGTACACACATTCATACGTATGTATTTTGATGTGTGCACACACGGAAGCACACACATATATATGTTGTTATTTATATATACATATATATATAATATTTATATATATACACACACACACACACATATATATATATATATATATATATATATATATACACACAACAAACATGAAACATGAATCTTTGGAAGAAAATATATATTAGGTATATATTATATGACTATGTAGTGTAAAATATTCATTTGTATTCGAGCAAGACTGCAATCATATCGTTCATCTTGGAAGATAGACTATAAATTATTTACTTTTTATATTATGCGTCGGTTTCCATAGTAATTATATATATATATATATATATATATATATATATATATATATATATATATATATGATGATTGCAACGTCTTGTCAGACGAGTGCCACTCCCTCAGACACTTAAAGTCCAGAAGCCCAAAAATGACTTCCATCGCTACAGGAGCATTTTAATAGACAAATGCTGGAAGGAGTATTTATACACAGATGGTGTTACAGAGTCTTAGCTTTGTACGGAAGCTAAGTCTCTCTCTCTCTCTCGGTTCAAAATGTTGAGATCCAGCAACAAGCAAGAGCCAGATAGTCAGCAACAAGTAAAACTGAAGACCAGCTTAATGCGGGTACTGATCTCCTGCTTTATTTTTTTTTTTTAAATAAGATATTAGTTTCTACTATAAAGGTTGCTTCACCACGACGTACGGGAGCCCTCCCCCTAACACACAGATACATGTACGCAAACACACATGGTGCTAATGGCCGTTGACCCCGAAAAAGGGGTCATTCACCCTTTGGAAGGTCTTGTTTTTTATCCTTTAGGGAGACTAGCTACCCTCATCACCAAACAAGTCTGGTGGGGGAACCAGTTTAGTCGCTTGTGAACCAACCATGAGGCAGGTAGTACTGGGTTACATGGTACCAGTGGCATATGACATGACATGACTTACACGCACACATATATATATATATATATGAGTGTGTGTGTACATCTACGCATATATATGTATATATATATATATACATTTATGTATACTAATATATATAAATACATACATGCATATACATATGTGTTTGTGCTTTATACGTATGCTTGTATTTATATATAATTTGCTGTTTTCCTTATATATGAGATAGCAGCATAAGATCAAAATCTATTATTATAACATACGATTTTAATGTTTTCTCATTGGGCTCATTATTATGCATTAATATTTTACTATTATCACATAAGCAAAAATATGGAGCACGTTGTTTGCTGAAAATTTAGAATAAAATGGGAAACGAATAAATAAACTTGTTTCAACAATTAAATTAAGGTATAAAAGAATACATAATGAATTAATATCACAATTCCTAACAGTGTGTGACTATTTCTCTTGTCTCATTTTTTTTGTATGATTTTCTACTTTTATGTTCTGAATTATTTTATTAGTACATAAATATATTCGTACACTGAAATAAATGTTTCAAAATCGTATGCAAGGTTAATTATATAAACAGATAAGGCAGTTTACCATTTTCTTTATAAATCAACTAGAAAAACATCCTGATCTTTCAAATTTCATAAAAAAACAGAAGCATGGATACTCTTTACTGTTTCTTCGCACTGTGCTCACAAATTCATTAAACGTAAACCGGATGTTTACTTCTCATAGACAGTCTCTATGACTGAAAGGATATACTGCCCATTGTATACTCAGATTCGTTGTTAATTTTTGTAACAACTATATTGATTTCCTCATTATACCGCTACGCGTGACTTCTCCTTACAGTCGCCACGTCACTCACGTCTCTAACGTGATATCTCTCCTCATAGTATGTTCCTTCTTTCCATCTGTGACGTTATTTTGTACACGACTCATTATACGACTCAGTTGTAACCGGACGTCCGCGTTCTGTTACACCCCGACAAGCAACAAAAGAATAATCCTTCGTTATAAACGTTTTTAGGTGCAGGGAAAAGACTTCTATTCTTATTGTTTATTGAACTTAGCTGCTAGTCTTTCGAATCACACTACGATACTTTACGTCTGAAATTTAAAGGTAATTTGAAAATATATCCCGTTGC
>NC_136493.1:117088522-117103522 GCF_053919585.1 Euprymna scolopes | reverse complement strand
CTCGAATACGAAGACGAATATTGGCTGAAGACGGCTTGATAAGGATATCTTAAACCCTCGAATACGAAGACGAATATTGGCTGAAGACGGCTTGATAAGGATATCTTAAACCCTCGAATACGAAGACGGATATTGGCTGAAGACGGCTTGATAAGGATATCTTAAACCCTCGAATACGAAGACGAATATTGGCTGAAGAGAGCTTGATAAGCATATCTTAAACGGTCCTAATTATCGGGCTTCAAACCGACAGTACCAATGACTTGTCTCATCTAACAACTTTCTGTACACAATATATATATATATATATATATATATATATATACTATTTACGGAACCACTGTATTTAGAGGGCTCAGATTAATTAATACTATTTACAATACATTATTTATACTAACTATACCCTTATGACTTTTTGTGTGCAGTGATATTCATATTAAAAACCCTCTTTTATATTTGATTGAATAGAAAATACAACTTTGTAATATATGGGTCGTAAAAGCTCATTCACTGGCAAACATCTAGCTAATTTGCATATTCTTTTAAACATGTGTTTTAATTAATTCATTAGTAGATTTCTTCGCTTTTCTCCTGGGATGAACATCTTTAGTTAACTATTACGTGTAATTATAGTAATGAAGATATTTGCCATGATTTATACTTGCATAATGTTTTTATAAAAAAAAGTTATTGTAAAAACTCACCTCTTTCTATATATATTTATGTATGCATGTATATATTTCTTTCAACATTTTTTTCCTACACAAATTCCTCTGTCAGTTTCTGGTCTATAAACATGAAAATTAATATATAGGGTGCTCAAACCCATGCCAAATATTATATTTGAGTTTTAGCCGGGGAAAATTTGCACAAATATAAGAACACTTTTTAAAATGTTACTTTGCCAGGTGAAGGTACAGCGGCGGCATTAGCAATATGCATGCATAAGGTAATAACGGTTCATTCGTGTTTTAATTTTTTGGTGTTGCAGAAAACATGTCTTGATATGTCTGGCATGCACGTCAAAGGAAAAAATAAATCGTAAGCTGAACGTTTTGGTTTCGATTCGAGTACGAGTCATTTTAATTTTTTTTTAATCATTATTCTATATTTGATCCAATGTATAATAATTAATACGTAATCCGCATTCATAAAATATCATAATTAAGCGTATTTTCCAACTAGAAACACCGGACGGACTATATATAAACACACACACACACACACACATATATATATATACATATATATATATATATATATATATATATATATATATATATATATATATACTAAGAGTTTCGCCTGGCGTTGCTCGGTCCCTATGTACTGTTTATATGGTTATGTGCATAGGTATATATTAAAAAGTGTTAATATGTAAAGTAATGCCTTTGTGTATAATAATCTTCCTTAAATACCATAGAGAAAAGACAGGTAATTTCATATATATATATATATATATATATATATATATATATATATATATATATATATATATATATAGGGAGAGAGAGAGAGAGAGAGAGAGAGAGAGATTGGATGCAATATATAGTAATGACTTTCAAAGTATAAAAACTACCTATGCTCCACCATCGAGAATCGAAACCAAAGCGTTCAGCTCACGATTTATTTTGCCTCTTCCGTTAATGACTGGGCTATGAAAACATGTTTCCTGCAAGGCCAAAAATTAAAACATGACCCAATAGCTACGACGTTATGCATTCGTTATGCCGGCATTCGACCTACACCTGGCAAATTTCTTTTTTTTTAATTCTCACATTTTGCACACGTTTTTCCGTGCTAAACCCAAATATAAAGTGTTGCATGAATGCAAAGACCTTATATATGAAGGTCTATGTCTGTAGACGAAAAACTCTAGGAGTTTGGTAGGCAAAATTTGTTAAACAATAATATATAGGTATAGATAAATATATATGGAAACAATTTTGTGCTTACTATAAACTTTTTACGCAAATATTATGCAAGTATAAATCATGTAGAATATCTGCATAAATATAATTACACGTAATAGTTAACTTAAGATAATTATCCCATTAGAAAACCGAAGCCACTAATAGGGAATTAATTAAAATGAATGTTAAAAAGAATATGCAAATTAGCGATATCCTTTGCTAGTGAATGCAATTCCACAGCCCATATATAAGAAAATAAATGGAAAAGAGGGTGTTTAATATGAATATCAATGCACACAAAAGTAAAACGACTTTATAGGAGTTTATATATATATATATATATATATATATATATATATATATATATACATGTGTGTGTGTTTTACAACTATATTTGCAAAATGTAAGTCCATAGGAAAACTGATTTAATTGCAAGCGAATTAATCTTAAGAAATCCCTATACGCCTTTTCTCTTGAGAATTTACGCTAATCCTAATAATATTGTAGGCATCTTCTGCTGTTTATCTTGAAAACCTGCTTCGTGGATGTAAAAATAAACAATATTTTGTACAATAGAAACACGGAAGCATTGATCAAACAGAACATCCTTTAAAAATAACACGAAGAAAAGTCTTCCGGATATCCGTTTTTTTTTTCTCTAAATTAATTGTTCTGTTATTCATGTGTTTCTACATGTGTTTACCAATTCACGTGCTGTTCTTCTTTAACCGAGAAAAATATGTTAGTTATTTACAAAACTATTGCATTTTCCTAGGGTTCACATTGATGAATCCTATTATTGATTATCTTATTTCCGATGTGTATTCCCTTAAAAATGTGTATATATATGTATATATATATATATATATATATGCATTTATATACACACAAATATATGCATTTATACATACATATATATATGCATTTATACATATATATATATATGCATTTATACATACATATATATATGCATTTATACATATATATATATATATGTATATTTATACATATATATATATATATATTTATACATATATATAGAGAGAGAGAAAAAAAGAGAGAGAGAAAGAGAGAGAAAATTAAGTACAAAACTATATTCCAAAATTCATGATGTAGACCATTTATAATTTATTCATTAATGCAGTCGATTTATACAATTCTTGGCATCATCACATTCAAAATGGCGTATTTCAAACATGTTAAAGGTATATGCAGCTTCTCTTCCAATTTTCGGATTTTAATCATGTAAAATCACACTTCATTTCCTTGTGATGAATTGATTGTTGGTATTAGGTCTAGATTCACTGAATGATACTATAATAAAGGGATTGATTTTGCGCTAGGACACAGATACGATCAAGAATTGTATAAATCAACTGAATTAAAGGAATGGTCAACATCATGAAATTTGGAATATAGTTTTTTATCATGTATTCTTTATATTGTTCTGTAATTAGATTGAGCATCTTAAATAAAGATTGGTATATATTATAAGAATATATATTTCTCCAGCAATCTCTCTCCCTCTCTCTCTCTTTCTCTCTCTCTCTCTCTCTATATATATATATATATACATCTATATATATGGGTGTGTGTGTCTGTGTGTGTGCGTGAGTGATTGTGTGTGTATCTGCGTATGTACGTAGGCACATATGTGTACACTATGTATATATGCATATGTATGTATATACGCACATATAAAATTATATATATATATATATATATATATATATATATATATATATATATATATATATATTAGCATTTCAGCGGAAAAGAACAGGGTAAAAACTAGCGTTTATGCTGTTACGACCACCCCCAAACCGGAAGCGGCATTTTTTTAAATTAAGGCAAAACAATCTAAAAGAGAGGATAACTTTAAAAAATATCGGCGTAAAACTGCCCCGCCCCTATAGAAAAGTGCCGAGTTGGAGGGGAGGATGTTAATGTTTTCAGCCAATTTTTCGATATTTGTCGTATGAAAGGTCGCCCTTTAAATCGATACTGATCTTGGTATAATTCCTCGCTTCTATTGAAAGTCTAAGGCAGGCATGCAAACAGACATACATACATACATTTATATATTGGTAACTAACAAATTTTGACCAAAACTGATGAAAAAGCTTGCCCTATCTCTGAATACCCTTTATGTAAAATTTCAAAAATTTAGACCAGAAATTGTCTAAGTAATTTGGAAGAGACCGCAGAGGTCAATTTTTTAAAAACTCTGACCCCTAATGTATTGATTGGGGTTCATACCAAGTTATTAAGTTAGATTCATGTCCAATGAACCTATATCTAAAATTTCAAGTGCGTAGACCCAAAATTGTCGGAGGAGTTTGGTAGAGTTCTCAAAGGTCAAATCGTTGAACTTTGACCCTTTAATCACCAAATTTCTGGCCAAAAACGAATCACATCGTTTTCCCCAAATCCCAGTACACTGTATATCAAATATCGAGTCTGTAGACTAGAAATCGACGGAGTTATTACGTAGGGAAATTTAAACAGACACACACATACACAGACACACACAGACACGTTCACTTTTATATATATATATACACTATCATTTCAGCCCGGCGTTGTCCGGGTGTTTGGATGTGCATGTTTAGCAAAAAAAGGTGATACTATTGCGTTGTTATCTCTAATAAGGAATTAGAAGAGATGACATATATTATATATTTGTTGTATCATAAAGGTGATCGTGTGTGATATATCTAATCATACTTAATGTCGTGTGATCGTCTCGTGATACAGTCTATTAAATGATATGTTCATACGCAGTTTTGTGTGTGTGTGCTACATGTATTTTTCAACAACATTTTGTTTTGAATGTTAGTATATTAGGAAACATCTCGTGACTTGGAGAGGGGGACGGTACCTGTTTTGGATGAAGGTTCATCCACTCCAACACGATGAATTTGTTTTATAGTTTTTATTTCACTTTCCAGATGCCTCGCAGAAGATAGAAAGTGAATCTGTGACTTGCGTGGTACTCTTGGTCTCGTTTCTACACACGTCAGCGCCCTCTCCCCAGTGAAGGGCAGCAGACGTATGCAATAGCCGTCCGTCGCCTTCTACGCGCAAAACCACTCTCCACGATTCAGCTAACCTGATCACGTTACTCACACGCAATCCGATCAGCTGATCCTGACTTCCGGTCAACTTGTCTCAATATAATTTACACACCTCCCCCTCCTCTCTCTGTCTCTCTTGATCCATTTCCTAACATTCCATCTATCCATACTTTCAAAAAAATGTACGCATTTTTAAATTCTAGTACATTTTTCTATATCTACACAACCAGTTGGCTAAGAAAGATCAGACATCGTAAAACAAAAAACGACACTTTTTTTTCTCAAGTCAGCCCTTTTCCAACTGACATCATAATTTTATTTTTTAAACCAGAATCTCAATCTGATCTACATGGCATATTCCTTTTGGGTGTAAGGTAGTACCTCCTATAATTCACGTCAGCTGCTTCATCCAGCCACCATTATGCCGTAAACTGAGCTCTCATTTTATCTCTTTACGAAATCGAGGACTCTTCGTCCAAATGTGTCCTTGATCCTTTCTCCCGCATGGTTGTTCTATTAATTACAGCTTTGTTTTCGTTTTGTAACTAACTTTTGGGGGCATTCTTAAAGCTCATTTATCTTTGTGGTTGTCTTCCAAAGGTTTTAGATATATCTTTCATCCACTGATTCACTTCGATTTCCTTGCGTAGACACTTGGAACTTGATGAAGACTTAGAAAATATCACCCTTAACTAACTAACCACTTTGCGCCAAAATTCCTATTTGCGCACTAAATTCTAGCTAATGGCTCGATTTTTGTGAGTTTTCTTTTCTCTCATCAGAGCTTCCAAGATTCAGCAGAGATATCCCACATTCATTCATCTCTAAAAAAATATAAGTTTATATCTTCTGACGTACCTACGGTATATTTTATTTTTCTCTCACTTCATTATGCTATATGTGATTAGCCTTTTGGAGTCTCATAGCCCCATTTTCATAAAGAAATCCCGTATCCTTCCAACGCCTGCTTTTTTTAATTCATTGTGCCGAGACTTATCCTCTGCTCGAAGCCATTACGTGCAGCCTGCTTTAAAAAACACACACTATCGCAGGTTCCCATTTGTATTTTTCTAATTAAGGGAACCTCTAGTGTTTATCACCTCCCTAGCAAGTTACTCTTCTTGCGAAAAATGTTATGGACATCATAAACAAATCGATTGTGAAAAAGAAAAGTTCTTCCTTTCGGCTTATGAAATCTGAAAAAACTTCTCAAAAATACCCACTTACGTAATTGCTATTTTGTCGCCTCTCTAAAATTCTAATTTATTCCAAGTCAACCATTCCCAGTATCATTTTATTTTTCCTAGATCATTTCAATTCTAATGTATATACCTAATAATGACTACTCATCCTGAAAAAATCACACGAAAGGAAAACGACACAAAACAAAATTCTACAACCATTTTGAAAATCAGAATTAATATCGACTGAGCATTTAACTCTTCCCAAACTTTAGAACTAGTTACACCCAGTAGTGTGTCTTTGCTTATTTATTACACTGCTTAAATCTTATTTACTTCTTTTTCCCTATTGTATTATTATTATTGCTATCATTATTACTTAATTAACAACATGTTCTTACTTTTTTTAATTTTTAATTATTTCAATAAACCCCACAAGGCAAAGGTTCAATCCTCCTTCATTCTGCGAAGAAAAATTCATGTCAAGAACAAGAAAATCCCACACAATACCGATTCGAGAAAAATCAATTATATAAAAAATAAAAATAAAAAATGTCTTATAAAGTCTCATCTCACCAATAATAAAACTCCAAATAACAAAACACAGTTTAGTGGAAAGCCAATTTTGTCCACGTCATCACTCCTGAAATCGGCTACACCACCTTTACCACCTCACAGAATATCAAAAATATTTTTTTAAATCACAGTCGTTTACAACAAATACATAGACATTTACAATTAAAATACATAGTCGTTTCCAAAAACAAAAAAAAACGACTCACTTATAAACTTCCAGACAATCCTTCACAAAACGAAAGTTCAAATCGATGGAAACTAAAATTGTCCCTGTCACCAAACTCTAAGATTTTTTTCTTAAACTAAAAAAATAAATGCCTAAGAAAAAAACGTACAATTAGAGAGAAAATTCACATTAGCAGAAACTGTCCCTTATTTCCTTACAGTCTAAAATTGCAACATTTTAAATGTATATAATTGTGTAACTTCATAACAAATATTTTGATTGACGCATTTTATCTGGTAATGTGAATGGGTATTTCACCACACTGTTACTAAATTCATATGTTCTATTTCTTCTTTTTCTTTGTTTTACACGTTGGCTGTATATTCAAAATCAACAATTTATTATCAGTATGTTGATCGATATATCTTCTTTTTCAATTTCTCCTGTTTATGGTTATACGCAGTAACGTTAATATTTTTTCTTTCTGTCTTTTTATTTTTATATTCAAAATCCATAATTCGTTATCTGTATGTCGATCGAGCAATCTATTTTTCTCTTATTTCTTCCTAATTTTGCATATAAATCTATCTATACATAATTTTAATATGTCTATTTTCTTCTTTTTTTTCGTTACGTCTATATTTTGTTTTTTCACCGTGTTTTTGTAAATGGCCCTACGTTGTTATTTTTTCTTTAATTTTCTTTATTTTCATCTTTTATGCCTAGTGTACAATATATTTTTCTTTTCGTTGTGTCTATATAATATATTTTTATGGTAACCTCCAGGCTCGATTTTTTCACAGTCTTGTATGAGTGCCCTGGTTCATGAACGCCAAATTAAGAATTTGTTGCGTTGTTATCTCTAATAAAGGATTAGAAGAGATGACATATATTATATATTTGTTGTACTATAAAGGGGGTCGTCTGTGATATATATAATCAGCCGTAATATTGTGTGATCGTCTAGTGGTTCAGTCTATTAAATGATATGTTCATATTTTTCAACATACATTCTGCGTCTGTGATGTTGGTCCATCTGGAAATATTTCGTGTCTTGGAGGGGAGACGGTACATGTTTTTGGACGAAGGTTCATTCACTCCAACACGATGAATTTGTTTTATAGTTTTTATTTCACTTTCCAGATGTCTTGCAGAAGATTGAAAGTGAATCCCTGGCTTGCATGGTACACTTGGTCTCGTTTCTACACACGTTAGTGTCCCCTCAGTAAAGGGCAGGAGACGTCTGTGATAGCCGTCCGTCGCCTTCTACGCGCAAAACCACTCTCCACGATTCAGCTAACCTGATCACGTTATTCACATGCAATCCGATCAGCTGATCCTGACTTCCGGTCAACGTGTCTCAAGTTAATTTACACACCTCCCTCTCTCTCTTGATCCATTCTCTAACAGTAGTAGAAAGGCAGGCTCGAATCTGTACCGCGAAGGAGGAAGAGAACTACTCTCCCTGTTGAAAAGTGGCCAGTTGAAGTGAAGATATTTATGTTTTTAGCCAAGTTTTAGATATCTGTCGTATGAAAGGTCGAACTTAAAACGATACTGATCTTGGTAAAATCTGTCGCCACTCTCGAAATTTTAGGCAGACATGCAAACATACATACATACATACATTTATATATTGGTAACTAAACATTTTCGACCACACCGATTTAAAACCTTTCCCTATCTCTGAATACCCTTTATGTAAATTTTAAAATGTTCAGACCAGAAATTGTCTGAGTAATTTGGTAGAGACCACAGAGGTCATTTTTTAAAACTTTGACCCCTATTATGACCTCTTAACATTTATTGTTTGAGACTTTAATCAAGTTATTAAGTTAGATCCATATCCATATATCTAAAATTTCAAGTGTTTAGACCCAAAAATGGCGGAGTAGATTGGTAGGGTTTTCAAAGTTTAGATCGTTGAACTTTAAACCCTTACCAGCCAAATTCCTGACCAAAAACCGATCACAAACATTTTTTTTCAAATCTCTGTACCGTGTATATCAAATTTCGAGTCTGTAGACTGATAATTGACAGCATTATTGCGTAGGAAATGTACACACGCACAGATACACACAGACACGTTCATTTTATAGATATATAGATAGATAAATAAAAATATATACGTATATATGAATAAATATGGAAACAATTTTGTGTTTACTGTAAACTCAACCAGAGTGCCCTTTTTCCCTTGTTTTTTCGGGGAGCTGGTTTAATCCAACATAAAAACGACCTCGTGTCACATTTTGCTTTGGCCGGAAAGCAAATAATTAATAATAGAAAAGAGGAGTTTTAATATGAATATTAATACACACAAAAGAAAAACGAATCCATAGGAGTATAGATAGATAGATAGATAGATTGGTGTTTTAGTATGATATATCATAAAGTTACCAATAATAATAATAATGATAATAATAATAATAATAATAATAATAATAATAATAATAATAGTTGCAGTTGTTGAAAAATGTATACAACATTGTGAAACGCTTTCTCAAGATTTATAATGCTTTTTTATTTCCGTATTAGATAATGATATGGAAAGTACACGGTAAGACAATATATCTGCACTGTAGAAATATATACATTTTACGAGCAAGATTTTACGAGTACTTCTGATAAACATCATTATGATCTTTTTAGAAACGTAGAAAATAGAACAATATTCTCGGATGTTACTGCAGAAATCGATAGAAAAAACATGGAAATTCTTCACAGAAAGAATATAATCAAAAGCTTAACATCTACAGAGTGTATAATGCATACTTGCATGCACGTCTTAAAAGTTGAATGACAGTTGTTAACAATAATAGCTTTGAATAAAATAGTGAAATCCCGAGGCTAAAACACAAAATTCGCATCGATAATGCAGACTGTTTATTTTATTAATCTAATATATAAAAGACTTAATATCTGTCTGTCTCCATATTTTAAAGCTCTATCCTCCGAAACAAAGAAAATACGATATGCGGCGCTAGATGCCTCAAATTATTACATTTTTTATGAACCGTTCTTTCATGTGTCTTTAGTTTAAATAGTGGGCAAAAATAGGTAAAATGTGAAAAATCCTGATACATTTTGTACATTGGTCTTAGTTTATTTTGAATTTTTAATTTTTAATTTTCAATCAGTTCCTATACGTGCAACGTTGGTACAATGGTAACGTCACAAGCTTTGTGTGCTGCAGTTTTGCTTTCCGTTTCGATTCTAGCTTATGGCGTCCATTAATTGTTTTTATTTTTATTTTGAACTAACGACGCGATAATGATATATACAAAATCTGGGCGAAGTAAAATATCATATTTACGCGTATTTTTCGAGCTAATTTAGGTATGGATTGAAGTAGACTTGCAATTTATGAGGTACGTACCTTGTATGCTCCGAAAGATGAACCAGCCTACTGATACGTCATAGTGTTTGTTCATGGCTATTGCTCATAACTAAACGTGAAGCCACTTGATGTAAGAAACATACGAGAACAGAAGACGGTCATCGAAAAGATACGACATGCTTATTTTCTTTAGTCATGAACGACCGGGCGTTATTAAGGAGGAAACAATCCGCCAAAAATATATATTATAAGCTTGCAGTTCTTGAATAATTATAAGCTTGAAGCTTCTTGAATAAGAGGGGTTTTTATAATAAAGAATAAAAGCAGCAAATTAACGGACTACTATACCAAATTATTTGCAATAAAAGAACCAAGGAATATCTGAGGCAATCATGAAGAACACGTGCTAAAATTGTATTTTTAGAAAAGACTGAGACTAGCCGTACTGTATATCGATACTCTATGGCTGACTGGGATAGCTTCCGTACATTCATATCTGATTTACCTCTGCATTCTATGTTTAAAAAGGATGTGTCCACTATAGTATCAGACCCGACCGAATGGTTAATTATAGGCATAGACCGATTCATACCATAAAAAAATTCCAACAAAAACCTAACAGCAAGCCATGGTTCTCCCCTGAATATGCTGCTGCCATCGCGCACAGAAATCACTTTTTCCATAGCTACCAACGTAATAGATGTACTGAGATTAAATCTGCTTTCAGGACTGCCAGCAAACACTTAAAAGAGTAATAAAACATGCAAGAGAGATATATGCTCAGTCTGTTAAATCATAAGTAGCTGAGCAGCGGCTTTGTTCCCAACAGTTCTGGCAAATAGCAAACAGGATCTTGAACAGAAGCATGTGTTCTATCCCAACTATCATCAATGGACTTGAGGTCATCTCGTCAGCATTAGACAAGGCCATACTATTTGCCAAGAACTTTGCAGCTAATTCTACCCTTTGCGACAATAACCACCAACTCCCTGTATTTCCTCCTATAACAGACAACCCGCTATGCAACATACAAATATCTGTGCGTGAGGTCGCTAACCTAATCAAGAACCTTGATTCCAGTAAAGCAATTGGCCCTGATGGCATTCCAGTCATAGTGCTGAAAAAGCGGCAACCAGAATTTGCCCTCATACTTACAAAACTGTTTAAGCGTTGCCTTAAGGAGAAGTACTTTACAACACCCTGGAAAACCTCATCAGTATGCCCTGCATTTAAGAATTCAGATGAAAAGTAATCTCCCTCTAAGTATAGACCAATCAGTCTCCTGTTTGTCACATGAGTAAGTTGTTGGAATCCATATTAAATAAAGAAGTAGTCAACCACTTCAACAGAAACAACATTTTAGTGACATGGAATATGGTTTCCGCTCTGCAAGATGTACAGCAGATGTGCTAACGGTTCTATCACACGGGATTAGTGAATCTCTTGACAAAGGTTTCCTTTCCAGGGCAATTTCTCTTGACATATTGAAGGGCTTCGATTATGTATGGCATAAGGCCCTATTTCACAAGATTTCCAGCTACGGTATTACTGGAAATGTTTCTCAATCATTAAATCATTTCTCTCCGATAGGTTCATAAGAGTAGTGGTTGATGGGCAGAAATCAGAGGCCCACAGTATTAATGATGGAGTCCCTCAGGGGTCCATCCTGGGCCCAACTCTCTTCCTGATCTACATCAATGACCTCCCTAAACACATACTTAAATCATTCGTTGACATCTATACTGATGACAGGACCATCTATGACAACACCTCAAAGGCCGTAAATGACAAAGTTCTTTCTAATTCTCTCTCCTCTGATCTTGAGAACGTGGTACAATGGAAGAAGAGGTGGCTGTTTACTTTTAATTCATCCAAAACCAAGCTTCTATCTTTATATATGCAACGCTCTGATCCCCATCTGGCATCCATTGAAATGGATAGCTCTCATCTTGGAGAGGCTCCATGTTTTGACAAGCTTCTGGGTTTGACCTTTACTCCTGATCGGAAATGGAACACGTACATCAAATCTGTGGCCAGGGACGCTGGGAAAATGGTGGGATCCTTCTACCGCTCCAGAAGATATCTCACAACTGATGCAATTCTCTATCTGTATAAAAGCCAATTACGTCCAAGGATAGAGTACTGCTGCCACATCTGGGCAGGAGCTGCTAAAAACAGCCTATCATGCCTTGACCTAGACTTCATGGTTTAGTGGGGGATACCCTTTTCTCTTCCCCGAAACCTCTTTCCCACAGAAGAGACGTTGCAAGCCTGTCTTTGTTTTATCGCTATTTCCATGACAGGTGATTGTCTGAGCCCCAATCCCTCGTTCTACCTCGCCAATCTTTCACGAGAAACACCCGTCTGGCTGAAACTACTGTCAATAATTTTCCCTAGTCTTTATCTTTGGCTAAATCAAAACGTAGATTCCATGAGCAAAGCTTCTTTCTTAGAACTGCACGCCACTGGAACTCTCTGCTGCTTTCCTGTTTCCCACCTGACTACAACTTGGTCGTCTTCAAGTCCAACATAAACAAACTACTGACAAACTGCCCCCTTAAGTAAGACACTCTATCAAAACCCCTAATACTAATGATTACTACAATACTATCTCATTGATTACTGTACACGCAATAACCCTTATCCTTGAGTGGCCTTCCGGCCTTGATAAGTCGTGACTCCATGTAAAAAAAGCAGTGTAACGTATGTGTGTGTATGTTAGAGAGAGAGAGAGAGAGAGAGAGAGAGAGAGAGAGAGAGAGGTCGGGGTGAAGAATAACAGGTTGGATCAATGTAATGAAAAAAGAGTTTCTCCACTGCAGGAAAAAATTTCCAATGGCATTGAGATTCATCCGCCTAAATATAACAGAAACAGTGTGAAAACACACTAAGAAAATCAAGAGTAAAATTAAGTTACAAAAATATTCCATGTCAATGCTAACAAATCAAATAATGTTTACTTAATGGCACTGCAGTTACTGCCGTAACTCCAGGAGCAAAATACTTTGCTTTTTTTTCTTTGCAATAGATTGTTCATTGCCATTAACAAAAACAAAAATAAAAAAAAACACAGAAGAATAGCAGATGAATAATAATCCTTGCATCAACTGATAACCTTGACTCAGCATCTGCTGAATACATTGCAATATACTGGCATATAATTAAAATATTGATATTACGGGACAAAACAAATCGATATATTTTTAGTGAAGTTATTCGGTGTGTTTATATAGATCAAAATTAAAGTTGAAACATGAATGTCTGCGTGTGTGTGTTTGTGTGCGTGTGAATGTATGTGCGTGTGAGTGTGTGATTGAATTTACTTCACGAAATATAAATGGTAAGTTTTATTACCATATGTTGTTGAGGATTTGGATGATTTGGATGAGTCGGATTATTTTTATTTTTTATTTTAGGTATTACTGTCACAAAGTTCCGGCTGTAGTAACCTACAACCTTCTTCGTGTGTAATTTATCGAACCCGAGAATCTAAACGAAATTTTGAACGGAGCCCTATTTTAATTCACAGAAGTATCATGCTTTCGCCCCCCTCCAGCTATTACTGCGTAGAAATCTTAAGTAATAATTTGCATTCTTAGTATCGTCGGCATTTAACTTCTAACTTCTAGAGGTATGTCACTTAAAATTGATTTTTATTTAGTACTTTACTTTTGTGTACGATAATCAGAATACGATTGTTAAGGCGGAATGAGAGCACGGTGCCATTATTTTATTTAGTAGTATACTCTTGTGTAGGGAAATAAGGATACGATTGTTAAGTACTTAAGACTTCAACCCGGTCATGACTGACTGAATGAGAGTACGATATTATTATGGATCAATAAAGGGTCCTGTTCAAAATTCAAAACCCATGCATATTCAAGAGTTAGCCAGATAGATTTTTTTAATTTCGATAAAATACACTTGAATAGGTCAGAGATTATATCTCTAAAAAGTTGTGAGAACAGTAACAGAAACAAGATTGGTATAATCATTAACCCAAATACTAGAAATCATCAATAGTAAAAAAAAAAAATAACAACAAAAATCATGAATTTAGTACATACTATTTCAGTTTGCATTCGTATATTTTTTCCGTGCCGGACGATTACATGCTCTACGCTGTGAAAGGTTATACCGTACGTACGATCATGGCGTATATTTTTCCCGTGTCAAAGATCAAGCGGATTCTTTAATACTAACCAAAGCCATTGAAAATGCCCTGGTTCTTCAGTCTACTTTTAAAAATATCATTTTTTTATATCATAAATGATTGCCAGTTTCAATACTGTTTCTTTGGTAAAATAAATTATAATCAGCTAAATATTACTTAAATACATAAATCGAATCACCAATTTAAATTAGTGGCATTTGTAATTAGTTTTATAAACATTAAACATGCTCTAGCTTTATACAATAAAAAATAATTACCAGCTAAATATTCTTTAAAAAACACACTAAAACACGCATTAAAAGTGTAGCGTTTCAATCGACGGGACATCAATTGATTTTCGAACAATTCATTTTAAAATTATTAAAGTAGGATGCTATTTACTTGAGCTAAATGAAAACTCGCATTAGTGGTGAATCGGACGATTACATGCTTTATGTTGTGAAAGGTTATAACGTACGTACGATCATAGCGCTGCTTACGTAATAATACAGTAAACAGTTATTCAGTTATACTTTACATTTAGGTTGTGACTTTTCTGGTAAGAACAACCAATTCCTAGAAGCAGATATTGCG
>NC_136493.1:116918522-117083522 GCF_053919585.1 Euprymna scolopes | reverse complement strand
TTCCTTTCCCTCCTGATATAAATGTCTGGCGTATCTTCTTTTCCTCAATTTTAGTACATCAGCCAATCGGTCATAGCACTCAAAAGTTATTGGTGAAAAATTAGAAAAGTTACAACTTTTTTTTTAAACTGTGAAACATTGGACGTAATTTTCTTAAATATCTACATATCTTTACAAATATTCAGTTTTTAATTCCAATATACCAAAACATTTATATATACATACACACATCACACACACACACACAAACACACACAGACACACACACACACATATATATATATATATATATATATATATATATATATATATATACATATATGGGTGTGTGTATGCGTGTGTGTATCATATGTGATCATTTTACGTTTTTTTTAATATTTAAAAGTACCCCCCACTTGTTAAACCTATTTTTTCATATCTTGGAAACTACTCGTTTCCTGAAATTTTAAAAGTTATTTTCGTGTTGACCGCCCTAGAAACTTAAAATAGTGGTAATTTTAAACGATTTTTAAAGAATGGAAAGATACTGCACCTTTACCGAAACATTTTGTGGGAGTGAAAATGCGTCCCAAATAGGCTCTGGATTATAGATCATCCTCTTAATATGCGATCTTAAGAACAAATATCATATTATCCACTATACATGTCAAACAACTACCTTTTTAACGATCTTTAATTTGTTATATTCTGATTTGTAGTTGCTGAGATTTGGAACTTATAAATTGCCATAAAAGGTGGTATATCTATCTATATTTCTGTGAATCTATACATATTTTTATTATTCTGGTTTACTCTTTCTATGACCTTTATGAGTCTACCATAAGTTGTTCAAGCTTCAAAAGAGTAAATTAAGAATTGCAAAATACGAGATTGATAGACACTAATTTTTGTACGACCATACTCGCGTGTCTAAGCTACTAAAATCCAAAGATACACTGTATACTGTAGTCGACCTCAGAGTCCAATGTTCAGTCTGACAACTGCGTTACCCAAATGCACGAAGGTGTCACCCAAGGCAAGTTTCTCGTTGGGTACAAAAATATTTGGTTCCACACAAAATTTACCGGGTAGACCTGTGACCATGACCTTAGTTTTTTTAAAGGCTACTAGTAAACCGAAAAGATATACAGGCCCAATAAAACAAATCTATGATACCGTGCATATATTCTTTACCATGCGTAACAATATCAGCATCACCTGCTAGAGCAATAAACGACCCAAATGTTGAAAGAGAGAAGCATGAAAATGACGAAGAGCAAAAGCGAAGCACCCCAAAACAATCTACTGATACAGACTCTGACTCTGTTCGAAGAAGAAAAGCTTTTTTAAGCAAATGATACATGCACTCATAGTCTTTACGATCGATAACATCTGAATTGAATTGAAGAGTTTAGCCACCACAGATTTTTAATTTGACGGAGTCGCCTTTGGAGAAGAGCTTTGTCTGCTTTAAGTGACTGTTGGATAGATCCCAGATTTTTATGAGCGGCAGAAATGATATGATGCAACGATGCAACTCACTTTTAGCAATTCAGGTTTGAGTTAGTTCAGAATCATCATCACAAAACCAATGATGATGGTTAGATTTGCGGAATCCGAGGGCATGTGCACTTACATGATAAAGTGCATATTTAAAATGTCCTCACAGTCTATCAAAAACAGTAGAAGTAACTAGATTTTAAGTTTTTCACTTGCACTGGATTATTTAGTTTAGATATATCAACCCGCCTGGGAAGTTTAACACCACTTGAAGTGCAATTACTCCTGATACAGATGTTCAACTTCCCGTATACCAGAAAGTGATCAGTTCTGTATTCAGCTCCACGCAAGACACGTATACTACAAGCATCTTGCAAGTCTGCCCTCATGGAACTAATGTAATCGATCAGACAACTGTTTTGGACGAGAGTTGTCTAAGTAAATTATGTGACTGAAGGAAGTTTTACAGATAGTAAAGATGAGTTTATAGATGGATAAGATGCATAGCATTATTGATGACCTTTCACACATTTAACTTGCCAATGAAGCCCCAGGTATTATAATATTTACCCACCTTTGCATTTAAATCTCTCATGAAAAAGATATTTTCAGATAAAGGAATAGAAGTAACAGTAGGGCTGAGATATTGGTAAAACGCTGTGATGGTGTCTCCGTCATTACATATGGTAGGAACATATGCAGATAAAATCGTCATATACCCACTGTGTGCAAGCGGAAGATACATTATCATAGTTATGTCACTTTGCTGTTCCCTCCCCCTCGCCAAACAGTGTCTTCTGTGCACGTCACCACTTTCTCGCCTCAGACAAGATGGCTTTCCTTTCCAGAAGAAAAGTGTATCCCGAACCCACTTTCATCAATTAATTGGTTACTTACATTCACTTTAATTCTTATTTATTTATTCATGTATTTATATATATTATTTGTTATCAATATGGCCACCATCATTATTATTTATATTGAAAGCATTTTTTATTTTTATATTCCACAAACTTTAATCAGTTCAACGTACGACAATTTAGTATTAATAAACATTTTACGAACTTGTCACTTATTTAAGTTTTAGTTTAACATTGTATATATCCTAATGCTCTAATAAGTAAGTGTCATTGTTTCTGAATCAGATAACATGTAACTATAATTATATAAATCTATATGTAAGTGAAAACGAATTCTAATTCAAGTTAATAAGATTGATAAATATTGTTTGGACCTAAAATTATAGACCATGTCCAACTCCGATTTTTCTCACACTTTCAACCCCTCTTTCCTATTCACTTTAATTTTTATTATTTTTCCCCCTTTTGTTTATTGATATAATAATTCCGAAATAAATTTATAATAGTTAAGGTTAGGAATATATATTTTAAGAAAATATATGGTTAATCTTAATAGCTGCACAATAGATATGTCTTATTATAACTGTAACATCGATGTTTACATTCATTCTAACAATTAAAGCCTTCGGCGCATACATTTGAAACGACATATCAATCAAATAATAATCACTTATTGAATAAAATACATTTTATTTTTAGATAAATAGTTGATATCTGATAACTATAAGTACATTTTAATATTATGATTATTAACATTTAGTTTTTCCGATCCATAAATTACCTTTCTTAGCAAACTCAACTTTAACATTTACAAACATTACTATCAAACTGTAAGCAATAATATCTTAATCCATTTCTATTCCCTATGATAATTTAATATTTAATTCCTCCTTCACTCCTAATTGTATAATATAGATGTACGCTCTTTTTTATCACTCTACAGTAAAATACTATATTATGTGAAATAGTCTTATCATTCATTCACTATATTACTCTGAAATTACAATGAGCTTCTTAAATAATGATTGTTATATATTATCTTCTATTCTATCTATCTATTCTATCTTCTATTCTATCTTCTATTCTTTTCTTCTCTTCTCTTCTTCTATCTTCTATCTATTCTTTTTCTATCTATCTTCTCTTCTCTTCTTCTATCTTCTATCTATCTATTCTCTATATAAATAAAATGAACTCATTTTTTCCCGTCGGATTTTGACCTTAATAGGATTAAAAATCAAGATATTTCATGCAAATATAATATGCACAAACGGCAGAACAATATCTGAGGTGTGTTATAGGCTTATTATTTCTCAAATTCCTCGATAATCTTAGATTTCTATACTTTTTCTGTTGAGAAGTCACGGCCAAAATCGGTTAAGATCAATGGAAGTGGTAAAATATTTTCTCTCTAATAAATTCCTCCTCCCCCTGCCACCACTTAACACCGTTTGGGGATCGTTCACAATAAACAGTTGAGAAGAGAACACCGGTTTGGCTTCGTAGTTCTTTCATGTGAAGTTATTTAAAATCACTGAACTAAGCTGCAGTGCTCTGTGGCGTAGTGGTTAGCGTGCTGGACAATTCACATTATATTTTCACGTTCGCGCCGACCTACCGTAGTCGTTTTTTTTTGTTTTTTCTAAACAACTGGAATGGACTTTTCTTGGTGGCCGAACTGTTAACGTTGCAGATGTTTTTTTTTTCACACTTTATTTTCCTACTTTTACTCATGACTCCGGGTTTGATCCTTCCTACTTACCTACCATAACATTTTTTAAAACTCCTCCCCGTCCCGGAAACAAACACTCGGGCAACGCCGAGTACCCCCGCTAGTCATCTTCTCTATATAAATAAAATGAACTCATTTTTCCCGTCGGATTTTTGACCTTAATAGGATTTAAAATAAAGATATTTCATGCAAATATAATATGCACAAACGGCAGAACAATATCTGAGGTGTGTTATAGGCTTATTATTTCTCAAATTCCTCGATAATCTTAGATTTCTATACTTTTTCTGCTGAGAAGTCACGGCCAAAATCGGTTAAGATCAATGGAAGTGTTAAAATATTTTCTCTCTAATAAATTTCTCCTCCCCCTGCCACCACTTAACACCGTTTGGGGATCGTTCACAAGAAACAGTTGAGAAGAGAACACCGGTTTGGCTTCGTAGTTCTTTCATGTGAAGTTATTTAAAATCACTAAACTAAGCTGCAGTGCTCTGTGGCGTAGTGGTTAGCGTGCTGGACAATTCACATTATATTTTCACGTTCGCGCCGACCTACCGTAGTCGTTTTTTTTGTTTTTTCTAAACAACTGGAATGGACTTTTCTTGGTGGCCGAACTGTTAACGTTGCAGATGTTTTTTTTTTTCACACTTTATTTTCCTACTTTTACTCATGACTCCGGGTTTGATCCTTCCTACTTACCTACCATAACATTTTTTAAAACTGCCCCCCCCCGTCCCGGAAACAAACACTCGGGCAACGCCGGGTACCCCCGCTTGTCAGGTAATAAAATATATTTTCATATATATATATATATATATATATATATATATATATATATATATATGTGTGTGTGTGTGTGTGTGTGTGTGCGGGGGGGTATGTGTCTTTGTATTTGTGTTAGAATTCCGGAGTCTAGTAACATCTACAGTGAAGTGTAAGGGAGTTTGTTTTTTGTGGCATTGTAAATCTGAAAAAAATTCCATAGAATTACTTGTAAAAAAAAGAGTAAGGATCACACATTTACTTTACTTTATCAGTAAAAAAAACTACAAGTTTTAGAAGCACAAGTTTGCCAGGAGATATGAATTAGTATGTCTTACTAAGAAATACACATTTCGCTTTGTTTGGTTCATCTTTTATTCCGATTAATTCGACTTCCGTCCTGTTTACGCTAATCCATCAAAAACTGATGATAATCAAGAAGCAATCAATTATGTATTTCCAAACAAAACAAAAACAAAATATAAAAACGTACGTTTTTTAGTTCTGTTTTTTTTTTGTATTGTTTTATGTTAAATAACACTGTGGACAAAATAAAATTTGAATTCTGTCCCGCTGCAGCAATTTTACTCAGGGCATCAATGTGGTGTAATTGAGAGTATCAACATTTTTTTACTACTTTATTGTGTCATATTGAAAGTTTTGTTTTTTTTACATAAGCGACACCACATATGAATGCCTGGAGGTTAATGAGTGTACAGTAGCCAATGGGATAGTATCGTAGTAATTCTCGGAAGTATAAATTTCTTAAATTGGATTATTTAAACGCACGTTTAAGCAAGAATTTGTTTACGTTTAAGACGAACAAATTGTAGTCAGCTGAAAAGCTAGCAAACGGAAAAGAGTTCGACATGCGTGCAGTTCTAAGAATAAGTGCTTTGTTCATGGAATCAACGTTTAAGTTTAGGCACAGAAAAAGTGGGGGAATTATTGACTGTAATGTCAGTTAGACAACTGTTTTTCGAGAGAGTTTGGCGCTGGAGGGACCATAGATAGAAGCTCGGAAGAGCAATCGCCATGAAAATAACGATAAAGCAGAGACATGCTCACAACGTCTCTTCTGTGGAAAAGGGATTGCAGGGAAGAGAACAGGACATCCCCCACTAGCATATGGAGTCTTTATTTACATTTTCAAGGCAGAATCAGTTTGTCTAGCAAGTATACCGCGGCGAAATACGGCTATGTTATATGCCTCGTGCATTATAAAACAAGTGGCGTGATTATGTAACCTCTGAGGACCCAGTCCGATGTCTCATAAATAAGACATTACACTCGTAAAAACGGTGTCATTCAACAAACTAAGCTAACGGGCGAAGTAGATCAGAATTTTGAGAATTCCAGGGATGATATAATTATTTCCACAGTAAAATGCTCGTGTGAGCTGCGACGTACTTTGACTTATATCATATCTCACATTCTTAACATGGCTGACTTAATATGACACATATATCGTATTGCAGCGCTTGGTCTCAGATGATCAACTAAGCTAACGGGACTCTTATGGACATATTCCGACCTCTCTACATCAGGAGACGTCGAACACGTTTATCCTTACTAGGAGGCATATGAACATACCTCTCACCACCGGTCAGGTTGTTTATTTTGTTTTCTACAACATAAGTCTGCTTCGTTTTGTACGTCTATTTTCATTTTCATCTGCTCCGTTTTACTACAATTACAATAATAACATTAATTACTGTATTGTTTACATTAAATTATGTGATGTCAATCGGAAATATTTGGATATGAAAATAAATTGTATTTGCGATGAGTACGAGTTCTTATAAATATAATCAATAATGACCAATTTTCTTATCTAAAATAAGCTAAGTGTAAACACAACGATTTATCTCTTGCATTCCGAATATTAATTGATAGATTTTTGTATATGCTGCTGATTTATAGCCGCAAGACAATTGTTTAGAAGCGTAATCGTGACTGTAGTAATATCTTTGTTTGTTGGTTACTTGGTTGGGCGATCTGCCAGATACCACTTTTCGGAGGCGGGACACGCATAGTCTGAACGGACTAATATCATATAAGAGAGACATAATAATCTTTATAAATAAGCTTTGTATGTCGACCGTTTTGTAATGCGTACATTTAAGATATGAGCTTGTTAAATAATAGAACTACGAGGTGAATGCGATAAGTTTCCAGCTTCTATTCATAGTGCATACATGAAATTCCGCCCGCTGTCGAAGTAATGTATTCCGCTGCAGTGCACTTGTTGTACCATTTTAATGACTTCTGGAAGGCCCTATGTAACTCCTCTTGTGTAAACGTGTCATTTCCCTCCGTCATACTCTCTTTTATCCCCTTATTTTCCTTATAATTGCAGCTTCTAAGCTTTTATTGGAGTTTAGTTAATAACCCAAAATCATAGGAAGCAGGGTTCAGGATCTGAATTTATCAGCTCAACTATGTATTTGCTGTCATGATAACATCTTTCTATCTGTTCTTCTGACCACCCTTCCAGCAAATTTTCCGAATCTATAGTTAATCCAGAATAAATATATTATAGTTCCTGCACTGACCAAACTGTGCACTTTTTGTCTCTGTAGACAAACAAGAGTCTTATCTATGAAATTCTTTATTTGGGCAAATAATGTAGGTGTTCTGAGTTCCTTACGCCTCCCACACGTCTCGTCATCAATCACATACTCTTTGCCTCCGTTGAATCGCTTATGTAACTAAACAATTCGATTCATGCAAGATGATCTAAAAGCAATATGACGCATTTTATATGTTTCTATGGCATTATATCAAAGTTTCCAACAGAATTTTGTTACATATTTTTCTTCTGTTTCCTCGGGTCAAGATGGCATTTTTGAAATTCGCCCACTGTTACTATTAAGTTTTAGTAGGGTGTAATCTCATGCCTGCTATAACTGTTTCTTGGAACCTGGAATCATAAGCATTGGTCAGTCATCTCATGGGATTTATAGCAATAACAAACTGGCAATTTAAAACTTATTGAAGGCACCTTGTACTTTGCTTGAAGTGTTGCTAGCGGTTGAGTATATTAACATTTATTTGCAATGTATTATGTATGGGATTAGTGACGATGGAATATGTAAACGAAAACAAAATGGGCAGACTTTAGTATGCGAATCTAATGAAAAATGAATTATTCTAAAGACCTTTAAAGTATAATCCATAAATAACGGACTAGCTGCTAAATATTAATAAAAATATACCCAGCATGTTAAACAAAACATTTTTGACAACATGTAACCTTTTTCTCGAAAATAAATGAAAAACTGGAGTCTTCAAGCCGAGTGAAACTCAAAAATAATGGTTTTCATACATTCTTTCACGATTTAAGTTGTCGGCATTATCATCAGCTTCATATATACTTACATATTGATGAATATATTATTTAAATTGATACGTTTTATTATCCATAATATTTTTACATTTGATCACAAAAAACACATGAAAATGGTGTATTTCGTTTCGGTATTTATAATTACGAAACTTTTTTCCTAAGTTTATTTTTCCCTCGGACATACGAGAGACCATTGCGCGTGAAAGCGTAACACCATACATATATGCAAAATACATATAAAAATCTGTCTTTAAGTTTAGTTCGTATTTTCATTCCCATGCATAATGGTCATGCATCTCAAAAACATTAATTAAGATAACTAATATATTTATCAACGCGGCGGCGCAGAAATACCTGATGGAGAAAGCAGAAGCACGAATACTCCTCACGGTATAATGGGCCCATCGGTCATGTCAGGTCATTCAGAACAATTCTGCTATTAAAACTGGGATAAGATTGCCTCCTCAGTCATGGTCGACAACCTTAGTAAAGCTAGTGACTCGGACAAATTCCCCGGTTTGCAAATCTAAACTGCTTAAGAATAGATAGACGCAGTCTATCGCCAAATTTCACTCTCCTTTCTAGTTGTCTATAAGCCAGGCACAGGGATATCATACCATTGTCTCACCAGGGTAACCCTGTGCATGGTTTTGTTTCCTGTCTAGGATATTGAACGCCGTTCACGTATTCCGTATTCTCAATTTCTCTATTTTTCTTAGTATCTGAGCAAATTGGGCTTGTTTGCATGCAACGTGCTCACTGAACTAGTTTGGTCCGGCCTTGTTTGAGAGGTTGAGGGTACTTGATTGACAGTCTGTCTGGCTGCTGTTTCCAGTCGACAGTTTTAGAACACTACCTTTTTGATGGCGCTTACAGCAGCTGTTCTATCAACAGTTGTAAAATGTCGGAGTAGTTGTAGCACCATGTCGCTCATAAAAAGGAGCTCTGTTGTTAGCTCTGGCTATGAGTTTCTAGGTAAGCCTCTGCTAATGGATCACTGTGTGCATACTTGGCGTCTAAACTGGCCCACTTTGATCAACACTCTTCTCCTTAGATGTAACGAAAGAAAAACGTCAGGAAATGAAAACCAAACAAATATCTCTATCAAATTAGACAACACAAACAAAACCAATTCGCTTCCTCTCTTGAGGCTCGCTCTCACAAATATCCCTGGGCTAAGAAGTCATCTAGAAGATGTAAAGTCTTACCTCTTAGTAAACTCCCCGAATATTTTAGCATTATGTGAAACAAACTTACACTCCCAAATCTCCTTTTACTACGTAAATGTGACAGGATACGTCCCACTCTACCGTAAGCCCTCTGGTAGATATATGTGCGGGCTTGTTAATCTTTTCTTAGTATAGGCCCAAATAGTAGCCCCTTGTTTTCAAGTTGCAATGTGCTTTGTATGAAGTGAACGTGAATGAAAAAAAAGCATTTCTGCAAATGATATTATTGATTATCATTGATTTTATTGATTGAGATTGTCGGACTGACTTCCTCATCTTGGTTATTTTCGTCACAACGTTTCGGACGTTTTGCCCTCCGGCTTTCATCAGGTGTTTTGTATCGAACTGGGGAACGTTTATTGGAAGGTAAACAGTTACATTTGGTCGCTACAAACAGCCATCATGACGTTTTGCTTTTCTTTTTCTATAGCGTATTAGAATAATAATGATAATGATAATGATGATGATGATAATGATAATAATAATAATAACAACAACAACAACAATAATAATAATAATAATGATTAAAAAAATGTGTTTTTTTAACATATAATTATACCCTGACATGTGTTAAGTTATCTACAACTCATCTGGGTGGCTGGATTGTGGGATACCAAATTGGTAAAAATGAAAATAATACCCAACTCGAATTAAGCTAAGAAAGCACTTTCGTATAAATGCTTGAATTGATTTAAAACGTATTGCAAAAAACTAAAACAAATAAATAGCATATATATATATATATATATATATATATATATATATATATATATAAGGTCATCCACATACAATATTGTTTCGCAGCTCATCAGTGCGTCTAGACAGGCAACGACCTCAAGCTAGTATTGAAACCCAACCGCCTGTACGACTGTCAAGGTTCCTAACCATTACGTTAATCAGCGGTTGCTACGCGAGTCGTGAATCAAAGATGCTTTGGCATCGTCTGAAATACCTAAACTCGATTTGTTTACACAAAGAGCTTTATACGCTAATGGTAATTCGTGTATAACTTCTCAATATGCTCAACTCAAGATGAGACGTGTGATTTTTAGTAGTAGAATTCTTAGTATAATTAGTATTATACTAATTCTGAGCAAATAAAAGAGTTATTCTATGTAAATTTTAAATACAAAGTACATTGAATCGCACATGGTGTGGTGGATGAAGGGCATTCTGGAATGTAATGGTGCAATCCGCACTGCAAATCTATAATATAAAGCCGAACGTCTGTGTGTGTGTGTGTGTGTGTGTGTGTGTGGTCGCGAATAGGCTCCTATATGGTTGACTATTTTTTAAAATACTGATTACATATAATGCTAGATGTATCGAGGATCAGGAATGGGTATGTTTGATCTGGCAGAACACTGGTTCATCAAATTGTGGGGTCTGCGTTTGCGCCTGGCCCTCAATGTATGGAAATAAAAAATGAAAAAAAAAACGTTTACAAGGTTTTTTTTCATATAGATGCACATGAGAATACTTTGATAAGTATGTTTCAATTTAAATAGTAATGGTATAATAAAATTGTGGGGTCTGCGTTCGCGCCTGTACTCCATGGAAATATGGCACACATTTTAACAAAGAATTTTCATATCTATTTGCGTAAGTATACTTCGATAATTATGTTTCACTTTGAAGAAATATGGTATAATAAAATTATTGGGTGTTTGTTCGCGCCTTACCTCCATAGAATATAAATATATCACAAAGTTTAACAATGATGTTTAAAAGGGGGAGGGTCCACAATAACACCTTAACTTCAATCTTAATTAGCATTAGCTTCTATTTATTTATTCGAGTTGAATCATATTGTGTCGAATAAACTCACGTCATAAATTCACGTTCTTATTAAAGTGAAAGCAAAAAAAAAAAAAAAAACAGTCGGAAACTTTAGGAAATTACCGACACAAATTTTGCATAACTGTTTATTTCCTTCTCCACTTGTATGTGGACCTCATTCGAAAATAGATAAATAGATAAATAATAAAAAATAAGAACGTTGTTATCGTGTCAAAAGGAGGAAAAATCCTGTTCACATGATTACGTGTCTTTTTTAAAACCTTTACATAACCTTTTTATTTATATATCTATTTAAGCTTTTTTGTCAGTGTACTAGAAGAAATTCAGTAGATTACAACGCTTTCTGCGTGTTCTTTACATTACAATAATACAACCCTGAATCCGACAGCGCAATACTACACCGTTCAATACTGTAAAACTGAAATGAACTATTCTGCTTGAAAAGCGCGCCATTTTTTCTTATTCATATTTATATCGACTCTTTGCTTTAAAAAACTAAAGTAATTGCGTGTTTACTTTTTTAATATCCCATTTTGCTGTTTCTGATTATTTTACCAAATTAAGTAAAGCTTCATTATTTTTCAAAACTGTTTTTTTGTTTCTTTGTTTTTCGATATTTCGTCGATATTATTTAGTAAGAGTGTTTAGCAGAAAAGCCAACAAACAACTACCCGAAAAAATAAATAGACAAGAAATAAATGTTACCATAGTCAATAAAAGTCCAGTTCATGTTTTTTGTTTTGTTCTTTACTTTAAATAATTTAAGCGAACCGCAATTAAAACGAAATTGTAAGCGATAAGTACTTAAGTGAATTTTTATATAAACTACACATGCCATAATCGAATATTTCGCAAGCAAAAAAATAATGGAAAACATTAAAATATGTTTATAAATATTCCTTACGTTGACGGAACCGTCTAAAATTGTTAACACAGAATGTTCAGGTGCCCCTCCTTCAAATTGAAAACGGGGCTCTCCATTTTAAATTCGCTGCCATTTTGATTTTTTTTTAAACTGGTTCGTGAATTAAAAAAAATGTTTTTTCGTAGAAACTACTTAAAAATACAAACCAATGAACTTTTCTACCATAAAAGTAACTTTTATTGACTATGGTAACATTTATTTCTGGTATATTTATATTATATATATATATATATATATATATATATATATATATATATATATATATATATATATATATATAACATTTTCAGTTTGTAAGGACACATCATTTTGTTTGTCACTCTTGGTTACGAATGGAAACAAAGTTGATATAAAAATATATTTTCGCGAAAATTATATTTACTTTCATCATATTTTGCTTAGGGTAAAATCTTTGAGTATCAAAACCTATCTCTTTACAACCCCCTCTTTTTATAACCTACCATACTTTCATCTATCACAGTCCATTTTCTGTAGGCTGTTTTGGAGCCGAGTCAACGACGGGTACTACTGCTAGTTAGATGAAAATAAAATTGCGAGTATCTATCATGCAATTATAAAGAGAATGATATTACATTATGTTAAATAACTTTCTTTAGAAAATTTATGCAGAATCACAGGTTCCATCGAAAGATACCTTAGTTCGACAAGGTATGGCGGGTGAAGATCGAAACCTTGTGAAGATAACACCTGGAATGATCAATCCAAATAATACTTAATTGCAATATTACATTAAAAAAAAACTTATATTTTTCTTCTTAATTCTGCGTCATTTATTTTTCGTTTACCTCTAAATTCTATGAAAAATCATTATAGAAAAAAAAACGTTACTGCCATGTTTTAATATGTGGTATATTTAGAATTTCCACTGTATCATAATATTTATAATCATTTAACGTTAAAGTAGTCTGTTTTATTAGAATGTATAGCTGTATATGTCACTTTTTATTATATAATTACTTTAAAAAAACTATGTAAAATAAGTTGATACACTCTCCCATGCAACTTGCAAAGAGAATGTGTATACTATTGCCATCATTGAATACTAATGAAACTCAAATTTTATTTCTTTATATTCATATATTGCAAGTATTCCACCTTAAAAAGTAATTACTATTAATTAATATTAGGGAGATAGTTTTCATCGCGCAGTATATATTGTGTTTATGTATAATTGAACAATTTCACGGCAGCTGCTCGGTTTAATCGCGATTGTGCTTGCGTCTAAATGAGAATTAAGTGTACTGAATCTGTAAACTTCCTCCTGGGGTGTTGGATTTCAATTTGCAAATCTAATTGATTTAAGCTTCTGGCATCTCCCTTCTTTGCCCATTCATTATCATCTTCGTTGATTTTGACAACAAATTCCACTTCGACTTGTTCAGCATGTTTACTTATGTATCAATAAAAAAGTGACATGAAAATGTTTTCGATTTACTACTTGAAATTAATGGAAATATTAACCACGCACAACTATAGAAAAACCGATATTAAAAATTCCCCAAAAGTCTTGGAATATATAAATTGATCAAGATAATGACAGCATCCAAATAATAGAAAGCGTATGTTTCATAAATTCTTATTCCCAAAATTCTGAAACATTATGTCCAGTAAATATGTAACAGATTGAATGTGAATATATGTAGGGTGCTTGAAGTGTTTTATCTTTAATAAACACCTTATTTATTTAGAATTTTTACGATTATAGTTTATATATATATATATATATATATATATATATATACATATATATATATATATGTATATCTATATGAATATATACATACATATATACATACATATATACATGCATACATATATATACATATATACATATATATACACACATATATCCACACATATATATACATACGTATACATATATACATATATATACATATAAACATATACATATACATATATATACATATATATACATATACACATATATATACATATATATAATATATATACATATATATACACACATATATATATACATATATATACACATATAAATATATATACATATATATACACATATATATATACATAAACATACATATATATTTATATATACATATATATGTACATATGATGATTGCAACGTCTTTTCAGACGAGTGCCACTCCCTCAGACTCTTAAAATCCATGAGCCCAAAAATGAATTTTGTTTTAGTTCTACTGGTGAAGTCACACGCTCAAGCAGGCACGGCACTGCATACGACAATTGAGATCAATTATTACACGCTTCAAGCATTTGAAGCACCCACGCCTCACAACTTTTCCATCGGCACAGGACCATTTTTATAGACAAATAGCTGAGGGAGTATCTATACACAGATGATGTTACAGAGTGTTAGCTTTGTACGACAGCTAAGTCTTTCTCTCAGTTAAAAATGTTGAGATCCAGCAACAAACAAGAGCAAGATAGCCAACAATAAGTTAAACTGCTGACCAGCTTAATGCGGATGCTAATCTCCCGCTTTATGTTTTTTTTTAAATCGAAGATTTGCTTCTCCTTGAAAGGTGGCCTTCACCACGGCTTACGAGAGCCCTCTCCACCCGAACACACATACACACTCAGAAACACACAAGTGCTGGTTGGCTGTTGACCCAGAAAAAGAGTACATTCGCCCTTTGGAAGGTCTTGTTTTTAATCCTTCATTGAGACTAGCCACCTTTCTCACCAAACATGTCTTGTGGGGGGAACAAGTTTAGTCGACGGTGACCCGACCATGAGGAAGGTAGTACTAGGTTACATGGTACCAGTAGCATATGACATGACCTGACACACATACACACACACACAAAAGAATTTTACAAACTATCTTACAAATATACCAGGTAAACCAAGTGCAAAGGAGATTCAAACAATTGCACTTAAAGGGACGGTTAGAATCTTAAAAAGATCTCTCGGTTGGAGTGTCTAAAATAGCAGGTGTATGTTTGGCATCTGGTAGGATGCCCCATCCCTGGCTTAAACAAAATGATAAGAAAAATGAAAAAAGAGACACACACACACACACACACACACATATATATATATATATATATATATATATATATATATATATATATATATATATCAATCGGCCATAAAAGATATATGGACGGAAAATTTGCAAGAATAAAATCCAGGAATAGAAGAGTCAAGTAGTGGAGTGATTATAACCTCTTAATCCTCTGGTGTCGTTGGAACGCTGCATTATTTTATACAGAGTGTTTTAGAGAGGAATAGCTGGGCGGTGCTCATCTATGTCCAGACTTCGGAGCATACGCATAACATATATAAGTACTAACACCAAACACTATCAAGATGGGGATAACATCCGGAAAAAAAAAAACGATACAAAAATTATAAAGCCCCATCTCAATAGATTTCAAAAAATAAAAAAAGTATAAAATAATAATTAATACTATTCGGTACAGACCCGCAAATTGAAGAGCAGATACGAGCATACACAAGAAAGTGGATTCATAAGATAAACACATCTAAACTTGATCGTATATGGAGCAGTGAATAAAGGCGAGGAGCTATTGTGTTCGAATGAGCATTAAAGATAACGGTTTTAGTTCTTTCCAACGCAGAGCAGAGGGTTAGTGTCCAAGAACGTAGCGATACAATAACTATGGAAGGCAGTAATTACTGGCGATACAGTTACAAATCTTAGTATTTCTATCCGGTCGTGGTTAATCATCTACATAAGGCCACATGATGAGTTGACCGGAGCGTGGTGAAGCAACAACTATACAGATGTAAATAACAGTCTCAAAAGAATGAATACACAGATTATAAAGCTCATCTTCAAGGATTCCAAAAAATAAAAGATAATTCAATAATAAATAATATTAATAGCAAATAGTAATGTATTTTTTTTTACTGTCCAAACTCAACAGTGATAACCATCGGTGATTTAACGAAGATCAATGAGCCAACGGTGTTATTTAACGTGACCAGTATGGACAGGTCAAATCATTTTATTATTAATGCTCAAATGAAACTGTCGAGCATGTTAATAATAATGGACAAGACTTAGCCATGTTCTTTACAATTCATGTTTTCGTCGAGTAAGGATTGTTGGCTCGTGCTTCGTAAATGCACTTGCATGAATTCGATGGCATAAATAGAAACTGTACTTGACATTAATTTCCTTAAAGCAGTCTTTGTGTTTCGGTGTCATAAATGTTTATATTACAATAATAAAACAGCCTCCGGAGTGAGCATCAATGCGCCCCAGTGAGCACGTTTCATTTCCTGTTTTATTAGATACGAAATATTGTCTAAATGCATTAAATTCAAGTGATTTATGATTCGAAAACTTCTTAATAAAACGCTACTTAAAAAAAAACTGAACATTTTCCAGTCAATAAGTTAAAACAGTTAATATCCAATTTCCGACATTATTCAACATTATCGTATATTTTGTTTGTATTTAAGTAATATGTTGTTTTTTTTAGATAACGAATACGGAGGCTGAGAACTAGAATTCGATTACCAGAAGGATGAGTGTTACTTCTCTCAACGTTGATTTCGAAGCGAGTAGAAGCAGAAATTGGTGCTCGGTTGAAAACACCAGTCCCTTTATTATTATTATTATTATTATTATTATTATTATTATTATTATTATTATTATTATTATTATTATTATTATTATTATTATTTTGTAGTAGTAGTAATAACTAGGAATTCTCACACAGCCTGTAATCGGAAATTAATTACTGACAACTGGCGGTGTTCCCTGCCGTTGAGGTGACAACATATCCGCTCTCCAAGTTTCAATTAACCTCCACATCTCTAAAAAAAAAAAAACTCTGCAAAGGTTTTTTTTGTTAAGGAAACAAACACGTGCAATTTATACTTGCTAGCAATGACAATTGGTCTTCGTTGAATTACGTATGTGTAGTAAAAAGTGTTCTCAAACTCCCAGGCCTCTTTACACTCATTCTTTGGAAGTCTGCTTAGTCCTTGCCTTCCTTGGTCAATCTCAGGCTCCATAAGATTCCACGGCTTTCTAGTGCTGCGCCAGTCCATAGTAATACTGCCATTTATAGTGAGGTATTTAACTGTCAATTTTGCGGTTACTGTTTCTCTCAGTCTACTTTTGTTGAAACTTCCATGTGGTTGGATAGTGTGTTTAGTTTATATGTCTTTCTTTTCCCTATGTGAGGATTATTATTATCATTATTATTACTATTAGTAATATTATTATTATTATTATTATTATTATTATTAGTAGTAGTAGTAGTAGTAGTAGTAGTAGTAGTAGTAGTAGTTACTGTTGTACTAGTAGAAGTATAATGAATGAAAGATACTTATTACTTTCGTCTGATGCATTCATGACACTCCGGAGGAAACTAATAAGCAGCGAAATTACACACCTTTAATGTTGAGGTACTTAGATACCGGAAGATATTCTATTGTAATAGTTTTTTTTCCACAAACTGCAACATCTTAAAATTCCCTTCCTTTTTCTATTGTGTCCGTCTATATTTACACACAGAATTTCAACAACATTATGATTCAACTCCCCACATAATCCCCTGTAAACGTGATACTAATATGTACCTCCCCACGTCTATGTAGCAATAAGCGAGAAAAAGAGCAAAAGTTGTTTGTCGCGTGATTTGTGTAGATACACATATGTAAATGATATAACAACACTGACAATTACGTGTCACTCTTTTGAACGATGGACACAAGCCCAATAAGAAATACTAAATAATCGTTGAATTCACAGAAACTGGTAGAAGGTGAGAGACTTATATAAAAAGCAATTGGGAAACGAGAGATGTTTCACTGGTTCAGTTATATAATAATTACGGCTTATTATCACAATTAAAACAGAATTACTTTTCCGGCATAATTAAACGTCACGAGGAAGATGTAATTTAGCTTTTGTTCTGCGCTTTCTATAAACCTACAAAATTTAATTTCTTTTATTCGCCACAAATCTTGATATTAAAAGCATACGTTTTCTATTTAAAAACTCATTAAAAAGAATTTCTTTATATCGTTAGTTATAGATGCGCGAGCGAGTACATTAAGGGAAATTAATTTTAATAATCCTTTGGAAAACAAACCTCAATACTTCAATTAATCATTTTTCATGATTTTATTAGCTACTAGACTACCGTGACCCGTTGGGTCAGTATGTTATATTAGCTATGAAATTAATGTATGAGCGTGACGCTTGTAACGTAAAGAAAATAGTTTTTTTTTTTACATAGCAGAAACATATCTATGAAAGTATATTAAAACGGATCACTAAAACATGAAAAAAAATCCTTCCTATTCCTGTAAAGTTTACCATTTTTCCGAATAATCGCTCCAAAATTGAAAATTAAACATGATTTTCCTACGAATCGAACGCCGACCAAAGCATTTTAGCAGCAAAAACGCACATAACCCCTACTGGAATCCTTCAACCAAGTTATAGAAACTTAAAATCTAACAAAAAATTTTAAAAAATAATAAAACCTGAAGCAAAACATAAAACCTAAATAAATAAAATAAAACTAATATTGAAACAGATAAGTAAATGTGTCAACAAATTCACCGTTCTCACACAACTATTGTGTATCTAGAAATGTAAACAAAAAATAAAAAAAGAAGGAAGAAAGGAAGGAAAAGGGACGGATAGAGAGTAGTAGTAGTAGTAGTAGTAGTAGTAGTAGTAGTAGTCTTGGTTTTTCTAAAATTGTTCTCATGTTTGTCAATGGGTTAAAGTTATTTAGTTGTAAGAAAATAGCGAAAGTATAGTTGTAATAAAGAATAGTTGTAAAACACCCCCACTCTTCCCATGTTAAATAATAATTTCGAAATAATAACGTTAATATTTCTGTGCGCAGGTAAAAATCTGCAAAAGAAGCCATTTGTGTGTATTTGTTTACGTTGTTATGGGTTAATGTTTATGCGTGCATGCGCAACCGGATAGCGTAAACCGGAAAATGGGTTACATCACTCGTTACAAGGTAATTTGAATTTTATAATTATATAGATCTTTTTCATATGTTTTATTATACTACTTCGCCTGACTCTATCTATTTTTATTTCTACATTCTGCATAATATCGTAAAAGGTAGTAGTTACAAGTTTTTGCACATGGAAATATTTATGTATACACACGAATATATATATATATGTATATATATATATATATACATGTGTGTGTACGTGACCTCATCAGTGTGTGTGTGCAAAGATTCCTTAACAGAGTCCTCCCAAATTTTTTTCTTTAGATTTGAATAAGGTATTCGTGCATGTGGCTCGCTTTTCGATATAGTTTTAGCCTGAAAAATAGTTTCTAACTTATAAAAATGCAAATAAAAACAGTTTACCTTGCCAGTAGAAAATCGAATAATGACAGAGAATGTGTACATATAAAATTCTAGCTAAAGGTTGTTTAGTACTCGACAATAGCTTCCACGGGTACTATGGTGATTGAAGTATTCAATAACGACTAACACTGGTTGTAAACTCTTTTGGTTTCGATTCCAGATGATGGCATTGGAGTGTTTTTTTTTCTTTCTTTTTTTTTGTTGCAACTATTACTACATGTATTGGGCCAACATAATAATCACTAGAGAATGTGCTCTAGAATAATAATATTAAATTCGAAAGCGACATAGATTAACATATTATATTTAAGTATTTTACGACCAGGCAACGCCTGGTGGCATGCTAGTGTGTACCTGTATGAATAAAGTCTTAAAATATAGTGTTGAACTTACATTTTGTATAATAACCGATATATAAAATTTATATTGCTTATCAAACAAGGAAAGAAGGATATTTAAATTAGATTTAAATCATAGAGAATGAGTTTGTATTACGGAATCAATGACTGCAAATAATTATATTCGCTTCCACTTACTGCGTACGCGTAAGGATGCATGCAATCTCGCCCTTACAATGAATTAATCTATGAGTGTGTAATATGAGATGTATACCGCCAGTTCATCTATAATACAAATGGGAGAATGCATTTATGGAAAACGGCCCGTGCGTTCGCCTATGCGGTTACCGAGTTACACACTGCGTGTTGCATTGCTTGCTCTTCCTCATGCCTCACTAACTGCGCATCGCGTGTATGGATTGGTTGCATTCTGCGCATGTGTAAGAGGGGGATCGTTGTGCGGACGCTCACGAGCGTATTACTGCGCAGATATATCTCTCGGCTTTAAACGTATCTGTTCAGCACACATACGGCCACGGAAGCTGTGGGGCACGCACGCGCTTCTTTTAGAGGGTATTGTCTTCATTGGATCGCATTGTCGATACTAATTGCAACATTCATATCAGCGAGCCAATGGTGAATGTTACAGAACGGTATAATAGGATTAAAACCAGCCCCTCTGCAATCGACATCATTCTCTTTGATATTGATATTTTGTTCATCCTTGCTTTAAATCCTTGCTGTTTTAAATAATCTCCTGATGTGATCTTTTTCAAAGTTAACAGATATTCTGTCTTTCTTAATTTTAATTATTATATTCAAATACATCGTTCTACCTTTTTTATGTTTTGTTTCGAAGCGGCTAATAAGTTTGATAATAGACCATGTCCGTTAGCTGCTCGGTCGGTCGGTTTTCCATGCTAAAATATTTACTTTGATCAAACCGATTGCTATGCCTGCTTTCCTGATAGTTTTTCTTATGCTTTCTTTATAGATAATACTTGTTTATATATTCAGGGTTAGTGCCGTTTGTTGGATACGTTACTTGTGTATTACTTACTTGCTTTCCCGGGTGAATTGGGTGTGCCACGTGGTCGTGATAAGTATAAGATGAAGGGATAGCCATTTTTTCACGCCGTAATATCGTTTATATCTACCCTCGAGTGTTATTTCCATGGCAAGTGTTTGACTGAGCTTCAGTCTATTGTACATCGCCTCCAAAAAATGTGTAACAAATATTTGTCTGCTTAAAAAGACTGAACATGATAAATAAAATCAAACCCTCTTGGAAATTAATAAATACTTGTGTCTTCATCCCTATTACCATCTGTGAAACCTAACATAGTTATATGGAATAAGTCAGAGAGAGTTGCAACCTTGATTGAAGTGAGTGTTCCTAATGATGGCGAACTGAACAAAGCTGAAAGAGAGAAATAGACCAAATGCCAAGGTCTCATATATGATATGAAAAGAAATTGGAATCTTAAGGAGATATCAATCATACCAGTTATCATAGGTGCCACAGGGCTTATGAAGACGAACCTGAAGTCCTACCTAACTAATATTCGTGGTCAACCAAGTGCAAAAGAGATCCAGACAATTGCAATTAAGGGAACAGCGAGGATACTAAAAAGAGCTCTCGGTTGGTTTCAATAAAAAGCGGGTCAATGTTGGCAGCTGGTTGGCTGCCCCATACCCAGCAGTACAATCTTCAAAGGAACACAAATGAAAAAAAAATGTATGTACGTATGTATGTATGTATGTATGTATGTATAGTAGACCTGTATGCACTTTAAAAATAGGCAAATATATTATAGCCCATTGACTTAAGATTAGTGCATCATACCAGATCGATGAAAGAATATGGTAGGATTTGTTCTCGTGTTTGCATTAAAACTAATCACTATTAATTCCTCTCAATAATAAACTGTGCATCGATCGGACACTCCTATATTTAGTTTTATGCACCGTATCATAACAAAAGATCCTTACACTATTTCAACCAGTCTGCCTAGTACTTTCCTCATAAAAAATCTAAATGTGGCATTGTGCTCACTAATACGTATTAAGACCTGACTGTGCATCTAATATTAATGCCTAATTAGTTACTTATCTGTCATACGTTATTACGCAAGTTAATATAACGTTTCAGCTAGATCACGACACTATTATCTCAGAAAATGTAGAAACTGGTCGACAGGCATACAAGCAGATAAGAATAAGTATAATATATTTCTGTGTACATATTTATAGAAAAGTAGACTATGGGAGATATAGTTTGTGTGTTTGTAAAATCGATAACATAATCATGAATTTTAATCAACATCTGCAAATAATGAAACATGTTCCCATAAAGATAGGTTCAGAATTTAATACATTTAAGTCATTAAACCAAATATTGATCATGATTATTTATCATAAAGTTGTAATACGCAAAATGTATGCAGCATCGTTGTATTACATTTTCTACAATTGTATAATTGAAAATATCCATGATATAAAAAGTAAAATCAAACGCCGGCACAACGAATAAACAAAGGTAACAAAACAATAACGCCAAACAAATACAAAATACGTGTTAATCAGAAGAGAAATAGTAACGTTGTGATCAACGGACGCTTATTTCGTAGCCAAACTCCTATACCATTAAAATACACTTCCTTATTCTAGGTAAGAGATTAGAACAAGCAAAGTACTGCAAGACCAACAAGAACAACATTATCCACAGAGTGTGCAGAGGAAGTAATGTACTGCACCGGAAATTAGTCTAGTAATGGAATGACGTAAATTACATAACCATTTCCCACAATCATTAGCTCGTTTTCAGCTATAGACTGCACACCCGTTATTTTATTAAAATCTTTTTTTTTAAATAGTGGATAAACGCTCAGTTGTGGGGTTGCTTTCTGTGAATCGCGCAGAATTCGAACCTGACGACCAACGTCGGTAATCATTTATACAACGTTATCCTCAGAAGATAAAATATTTAGATTATCGACTTTTCAAACACTGTGTGTATGGTTATATTACAAATATTTCATGAAATAAGGCATGTCACATTTTTATAAGCCATCAAAAATAGATAGCGTTTATTTTAATATAATATTAAAATGTCCTCCTTTAATTGAATGTATGGATATTAGATAAAGTATCTACTCGTATATCATTATTTGACACTCTAGGAATCACACTTTCCGTTTCATATTTTTCTTTTCTACAAAACTACCCGTTTCTGACTGCTCAGTTTTCATTTCATTTATATTTATTTTAATTTCATCTTTTTCCTGTTTTTTTTTCTTTTTTTTTTTTTGCTGTTATGTATAAAGGATCTTTTTACCTCGCTATGTGTCCGTTTCTTTCGCAAGGTTTGCGGCTGTATTTGACTGGCTATATCACTCTCCACTTCGCTGCCTTCTGCTTTGTCAAAGCTGGTTAATGTTGGCATTCAATAACCTCTTTGCGCATGCGCTTCGCATTCGATGAAATTTTTCCTGTAATGGCATCCTTAAAAAAATCTCCAACGTTAATGCCAATTTCTATGAAGAAAAGAACGGCACAGAGAAATAGAAATAAAACTTCGGAGTCAATGGTTTAAATATCACATGTTCCCAAGCTGTGAGCAACTATTGAGAACGATAAACCTGATCAAGTTATAATTAGATGCAGAAATCTCGTTTAATAAATGGTTTAGAACCGGAACAAACTCGCGTATATTTAGACATCGTAGTAAATATACAACGAAAGTTGTAAAAGATATTCTAAAAATACCACATTAAATCTCATTAGTTGAAACTACTAACAAAAAAGAGCTGGTGTTTAGTGTTAGGGCAAATTTAGAAAACGGTGTGTAAATCCGATCTACACCCAAATGGAACACTGGGTGTGACTTACAATGCATCTATAGCCCTGATTTCATAATTTCAGGATCGAAAAAGACTCATGGAACATAACAAACTAGTTTCTCTATGGTTCCTTTTATGGCAGTCGAAGTTACCAGAAATACATGGGTTACAAGGGACTTACATTTGAACTCTATTTGAAATAAATAGATATTTAAATGTTGCTTTTAAGTTTTCCTTTTTCTATCGAATACTAGGTTAAAAATCGAAGTTCGGATTATAATTTTCCTCTCCCAAATTGACAATTTAAATAAGTTATCATATAGATTTCCTATGCTTACTAGATTCAAGTAAAAACTTCCGTTTGTTTGCTGGAGTATCAAGGTCCGTGTTGTTACTTGAAGTAACACCATAGGAGAATATGCACACTCCTTCGAAAAACCTTGTATGGATAAGCCACACCGAAGTGAGCTTATTTGAGCAGAGAATACTGTGTAACTATAAATATGTTGTCACAATTTACTCAGAAAAAGTATCTTCATGTCAGGACTTCCTGACAAATCATTGTACTAAGAGATTTTAGGCACGCGAGGAAAGTGTCTACTAGTTTTCTCCTGTAGGTATTCAAGTTCTCTGAATGAACAAAAGATTGAATATTAGGGAAACTTTCTTAGTAGAACAAACATGTGCCTCTAATCTAATGGGTTCTTTACTATCTACTGTATCAATCCCTGTGTAATCGTCGCAATTTTTTAGTTCATGCTTATTCTCCAAGTACTGATGAATTGTTTTTACTTACTGTGCCAAAGGGAAATACGCACAACAAAATCCCACCTACTCTGTAAATATCCCCAGATGCCAGAATGTTTCCGATATTAGTAACTTCTATTGTTTTACTGATTGCATTGTCAATCTATTTCCTGCTCTCTATTTACCCGGCTGTACTAGCACATATGAATTATAATATAATGTGAACAAACATCTTGCTGTATTATCTACTTAACATGCATCTATTAATCAATCTCTGAATTCTTTGTAACATGTTACGACTATGTAGTAATGTATATTGTAAGGATAAGTACGAGTGATGAGAAAAAGACCATTCCATATATTAATACGACATCTTGTGTGTAATTTTCTGTGTCCCACTTACATCCGGGTCGCTTAATTGTTATGTACTTCCATTTCTTGTCATAAATAATTTTATCAAGGATTCTTTATAAGTTTTGGTTTCGGTTTCGGTTATAGCAGATAGCACTTAAGCCATCTATATTTTTTATAAACAGTTTTATCAAGAATTTTTACTAAATCTTGGTTTCGGTTTCGATTATAACTGATGGCAGTCCAGTAATCTATTTTTTTATAAATAATTTTATCAAGAATGCTTCATAAGTTTTGGTTTCAGTTTTGACTATGGTTGAAGGAACTCAAGGTTATATATATATATATATATATATATATATATATATATATATATATATATATATATATATATATATATGTAACATTAATTTCGGTTGTGATGCAAGCTAATGCGCTCAAGTCATATGGGTATATTTCTGTTATTTTTTAAATCGCAATTTTATAATACATAAAGATCGATAGAACATTAATTTCATAATAATATATAAGAAATCTCCAAGAATTAAAATATAATATTTAAGCGTCGTTTAGGACCAGGCTTTGCCGGGCGTTCGTGCAAGCGTAGATAAAAACTTTTGCAGTTTTAACATAAAAGCTACAATAATATCAGAACGTTTCCATTTATACTGAACATCTACAGAATGCCAGCATCAATATATCTCATATGAATGAGGCCCTTGTAAACTTTTCACAGGTCCCGCTAGTACTAGATTATTATACTGGACAAAGTGGCTGATATTTTGTTCATTCGGTGAATATTTTGTCAAGCTACAAAGAGCCATAAAACAAATGAGGGTTTCGTGGTGGCCAAACGAACAACTTTAGAAGGTTGCGGTTAGTCAGTAGAGAAACAGAGACTCTAGACAAGTAAAAAGTTCCATAAAGTTAAATGGTAGTACTCGTGGCAGTGCCTGCGCTTGAAAACAATATTTTAATCTTTTAATTAATCTGAATTAAAATATATTTTGTTTATATATAGAATCTAAAGTGTAAAGAGTTTTACGCTGCATTCGGGGATGTAACTTGATCTGGCTACTTCCCAGAGTACTAACGTTCTTTTAGTTCTTTCAAATTACACCTTATCCGGTGTGGTGTTTTTTTAAATATTGCATACAATGCTTTTCCAATAAGTATCACGATATTATTAAAACAATGTAGCTTATTCTGGTATTCTGTAAAAGATTATGTGCGGTTTTATAAATTCCACTCGCCCAGGCTTTATCTTCTATATTTTTGCAAGGGGTTGTTTATTGCTGAATATCCGTGAGATATATGGTTGTTTATATCGCCTGAAATGTTCAGGCATGTTCTAGAGGTATAAGTGCTCTTCGGATTCCGATGCATGGACTTATAAGGTTGTTCCAAATGTTCGTAAGCACTCGCGTCAAATTGATTTTTATGCAGTTTTAAATTATTTTTGCGTTTAAATTGTTATAGTGATCTTAATCTTTCTATTCTAGATGGCAATTAATTAAATTTAGCTGCGAATTGTGAATCGATTCCGCTGAAAGCGAGATCTTCTATCCATGAAAACTGTAGAAGAGATTCGTTTTGCTGAACGTGCAATAACAATTGCATATGCCGCAACCTTAAAGTTGTGCAAGCTATTCGATTTTGACGATATGTGTCATGAGGAAAAGCCTCGTTCTGAACAACGGTTTAAGATGGAGGATGAAGATTTGTATAGCAAGTCGGACATTGCGCCTCTATCAGGCACTCGAGAATTCGCTTATGAGCTTAACGTTGGCAAATCGACAATTAAAGGACTAAAAAGCAACTTAATTTTTTAAGGCCGGACAAAGATCTACACGAACTCAACAAAGGTCAATTCAACACTTTCTAAAGAGCTGTCAATAGGACTCATTCGATAAAGTCGAGGAAGTGGGCCAGGAATTCTGTGATTCAAGATCTGCTGAATGGTACTTTGACCATATTCGAAAGCTTGCATATTGATGGAAAAATCTTTAGAAAATTATTAACTTTATTTTAAGAATTAATTTTTCTTTTGTTTTTACTTATCGAGCAAAGTTTAAATGTGTTGCAATAGTTTACGAACCTTTGGGACAGCCTTATATAAAATTTACGTTGTGATCTATTGCGCTAATATTGCTGCTGGTAGGCGCGAAAATACTAGATATAAAAAAGAACTATTTCATGAAGAACCACGAATAAATATTCGTATTTTTCATCTTCGAATCACATGTGATTCTCTATTTATGAAACCTTAAAAGAATGCAATCATTTTGTGTTTAGAGTAAAATACATTATCTGGTGGAATACCAACGTGTTTAATGTAAAATCGCAGCCATCTTTGTTTAGGCATCATTCAAAACAAAATGCAACATGCCTAAAGCAAATTACAGAGAATGCTTAACAATGGTGGCACTAAGCAGGATATTTGTTTCCAAATCTATAAATGTGAAGTTAACAAGAATCAAAGGTAAGCAAATATAATTACGTAGACATAGCCTCAAGTTACCCCTAAGCAAATTCCACAACGTGTTGTTATTACGAATATTGGTAAACAAGAAGGATTATCTGACTTCATACGACAGAACGCAATTCTACATTTATGTTTTAATGTAAACTCTTTACTTTCTCGATTTCGTTTCTCTATTAACAGCACTTGTAATAAAATCTTAGACATTCCATTTTCAGATATTATTATGCATTAAGTCTTTAGTATTTGCCCTTAATAATATGATTTGGAAAGGATTTTGTTTTCTGTAATAACAATAGTGGGCAATTTATACACTTCAAATCATAGAGTAAAACTATAAACTTTACATCTATACAAACATTTTAAAACCGAATCTAATAATCTACACATATCCAGCAGCTATAAAGAAACTAGATATAAGGCAAACCCTTAGTCAATCACGCCAATCTACACAAGAAAGGTTGTCGTAAACCTAAATTATTTAAACATATACATAATAAATTATATAAATACAAATATCTCTATCAGCGGATATATCTGTACATATGTCCTGATTTAGCTCCAAACTATATTGTTATTTCCCAATTTGCATTATGTCCGAACTCTACCTTTTTATCATAATCTCACAGTAAATATTGAAAAATAATGTTGTTCCTTCTGTCACGATACAGTTTTAAATAAATGTGTAAGTCCGTAATATATAATTTGGAAATAAAATGTTTTGTTATCTTACTCTTTTCCGTGTGACATAGTATACTCATTGGTCTGTCAGGATAAAGTTTGGAACGCCAAGCGCGAAATTACACATAATACTTTTATTACACACCGTGAGAAAAAAAAAACGTTTGTCTACAATTTTGGCGATTAGCAATAACTACGAAAGTAAAGATCATGTTATATAGATTGACCGCTTTTTGGATTATGTCCATGTGTATAAACAATTCAGCTGGAACATTACCATTAAACGGTAGATAAAAATAACAGTATTGCCACTAATCATTATATGTCTAATTATTGGTACTTCGTATCAGATATTAATCACTCCACAAACACACATCCACACACACACACACACACACACACACACACACACACACACACACACACACACACATGCACACACACACACCAACACTGTCACTCTGTATAACAATGTGTACATACATATACATATATGTATGGGGGTATTATAAACTACATTAAGTTCCCGCAAAAGTTTATATAAGAGCTCAATAGCGAACAATACGACTAGAAGGGAAGGTGAGAATAAAAGCAAATTCAATAACTATAGTTCAGTGATGGTATTTGTTAATCGGTTATTTATTTATATTTACATGTTCACGCTTTATTGATTAAGAATGGACATTTTGAAATGAAATTATGAAAGGGGTTCGAAGAGCAAAAAATATTTTGAAATTTATATACAAATAAATAGGATAAAAGTATGAATTTTCTTTTTGTTAGAATGAGTGCAATAAAAGTAACCTAAAAATTTCAATTATTCGCTTGCAATTTTTATTTATTTTTAACTTGCATTCGTCAAATGCACATTAATGACAGGTTCTCGTAAACGTTTTACATAATGTTCCAGTATTTAATGAAAATATATTTATTCGAAGTCCGTCTGCCTGCTTCCCACCTGACAACTACTTGGATGTTTTCAAGTCCAACGTTAACAAATTCCTAATGAACCGCCCCCCTTAAGTAAACACTTCATCAAATCTCCACCCTAACATAACGTACTTGCAATAACCCCTATCTCTGAGTGGCTTCCTGACCTTGATAAGTGGTGACCACTGTGTTAAAAAAGACACTATTGTTCTATGACAAAGTGTGTTTGCATGATTTTAAAAATTCAAAAAAGAATCATTATATTAAAATCATATGCATAGATACATACGTAAACTCACAGACACACACACACACACATATACAGACAGACAGACACACACACACATATATATATATATATATATATATATATATATATATATATATATATAGTAAAATTGGTAATTAGTAAAAACCTGAAGAGTATGCTCAATACTATTGCACAACAAATATGCTCCATTTTTTATTACCGTTTTATCTGTTTGGTTATATATGTTTCGGATGTTGGATCATTTTACGATCCAACAGCCTCGTCAGACCTTACAACATATATATATATATATATATATATATATATATATATATATATATATATATATATATATATATATATATATGACGAGGACGCATCAGACCGTCTGAAACGTACGTAAACAATTTCAATGACTTAAAAACATTATTACAATGTTCCAAACATAATTCTCAATGAAAAACCAAGACACGGAATAATAAAATAATGTTAAAAAATACACATTGTTGGTGACTACTCCCTTATTTAAATATATATATATGTATATATATATATATATATATATATATATATATATATATATATATATATATATATATATATATAAGTGTATATGGTAATTAAAATTACAAACGCCCTTTGCCAGATTGTGCTTTTGTGGGGAAGCAAATAAATATCAATAGCCTGACGAATCCTCACGAGAATGAAATGCGTCTGTGTAGCTTAATTTCTATATAAATTTTTAAATCGAACTATATTACTCTACTTACATGTTGAACCCTCTTGAAAATTAAAAAAAATAATTTTATTTAGACATATAAAACACCAAATAAGAATTATATATATATATATATATGTATATATATATATATATATATATATATATATATATATATATATATATATATACACACTTCTGATAATGTAGTCGTGAGTTTCATACTCTTTGATGGGTGATAATAATGAGTGGAATGCCCGAAAACATGTGCCCATAATTATATTTTATGCGCGTAAAAATATGAAAAAAGTATTCATAAATACTTAAATATTTTTTTTAAAGTAACAATAAATAAAGTAAAATAATAAACATAAATAAAAGTACGTTCTGTCAAAAAATTGGGTTGACGCCCGGAAATATACATGAAGGAAGGGTAATTTCTATTTCATCTTCATTAATTCCGGAGCGAAAATTAAATATTAAAAATGAGCAACGGTGTTAATATATATATATATATATATATATATATATATATATATATATATATATATATATATATATGTAGTAATTTATAAAATATATATGGCGATTAAGCTACACTGAATATTCTGCGTTTCAGCCACTATAGGATTCGTCAGGCTTACGTATTGAGCACTTTTGAAGTAAATACTTAAAGTTTACGCATAAATCTATACTTTCGTATATTAAGTTTATGTGAGTAAATGAAGTAGGTATATATATATATATATATATATATATATATATATATATATCGGTAAAAAACATTAATAGATCTTATATATATATATATATATATATATATGTATATATATATGGTCCCTATCTTTGGTTCAGAATATTGGGACGTGATATACAAACAGCCATTAGCGTATAAAGCGACGCTCTTTCTGTAAACAAATCAAGCGGAAGCATTTGGCCGATGTCAAAACATCGTTTACTCATTACCAACACAGCAGCATCCGTATAGCGCAATGGTGAGAAGCCTCGACTATCATTTGTGCATTCGGGCTCCGATCCTGGCTTGAGGCAGTTGCCTGTCTAGCCACGCTGATTAGCTGTGAAATAGCGAAACTGTACACTATGTGGATATATATATATATATATATATATATACACACATATATATATACACATACACACACACATATATATATATGTATATATATATATATATATATTTTACTATAATAATTAAATACCTACAGACACTAGTGTTTCATCGTTTCGGGATTCTTCAGTGCAGGGTCTCACGATTACTACCAGTCGAACGATTCGAACCCCGCGACACGAGACATCTCTGGCTCGATTAGCGGAGGCCGTATCCATTCGGCTACTATTAACCGTGTTGAATAGCGTTTAATTTTAAACATTTTAATTTAAATGTTCATTACGTCAGACAGACAGTGATCAAATCGTTATACGATGATCTACGCATAAGAGCTAAATTGACCGACTTTTAATTCAACAGAAAGTGCTCAACGATAAGAAACGAATTTATATATATATATATATATATATATATATATATTGCGTCTAAAAAATTTTAGAAAATAAAATATCATTGATTGCTTTGGATGTTATTTCATTTAATATTTATAAAGTGGTTTATGCTTATCCTACATGTGATATATAAGTTACCTGGAAAGAGATAGAGTGTTGCTGCTCTAGTAAATTGTAAAATATTGTTCAGGTGCTAATGAAAGTGTTGTAATATTTACTTTTCCATTCTTTAAATAACGTTTATCAGTCTGTTATCAACAGCTAATGTCAGATTTGCATTGATATATTACAAATGTAAACGCTTGACACAGTTTATACTTGTCTTAAATATGCAATATTAGAATAAATATTTCGCTTTATGTTATTTCACGATTATCAATGTAATTAAATTAACATATATTTGATGTGTAATTTACGGACGCATCTGTTATACCTGATTAAAAAGAGTTTCCCAAATCGAAATATGCCTTATGCCAAATCTCGAGTGTGTAGACTGAACATTGGCTGAGTAGTTTCCTGGGGGAATATACGTACACATACACACACCGAGAAAATTTCACTTTTATATATATAAACACTATTGACCAATGCCACGTTTTGCAATGATCCACAAATTAACTTCTAAAATTACCAGTCTAGATCAATAGCCCGTCCCACCGTTCAGTTCTTTAAAACGTTTTATTTATTAATGTTGCTTGTAAAACTAAAATCACACCCATTTTTCCAGCTCATCAATGCTGAAACTTTCTCCGTCTTCGAAGAAGACTTTCTTGAAATCCATTTTTATATGTTTCTTAGCTCACTTTTTTGATTCGGTTCTTCACGTTTTTACATTTCTTAGATAAGTATTGATACTTAGAATTGATTTGCTTTTCCCATCGAAAGGAACCGGTTTATAACGTATAAACTACTTGGATAAATTATGTTATCAGTAATATACTTCTAGAGGTTTAAATTACAATCGTTGTTCGAGTGGTGGTAACAATACAATTGTGATATACTTAGTATTTATACCGACTCATTAGTAATGGAGCGAGAGAATAAAACACTCCGTAGATTAAATAACTTCTTTCGTTTGAAATCCCTTGCTGATTCTCAAGTTCCACAGAGAGATTTACGAGTTCGAGGTTACATCGATTAAAACGTTGTGAAAATAACACTGAATGTGTGAACTTTAATGGAGATTGTCGGACTGACTTCCTCACCTTGGTTGTTATCGCCAAAACGTTTCGGCCGTTTTGCCCTCCGACTTTCATCAGGTGTTTTGTATCGAGTGGTCCTAGACGTTGTATCAAAATTGACAGTTACCCAAAGGTGCCTAGTTCAATCGTGAACGAAGGCAGTGAAAAAGTAACATTCAAAACAGAGAATCAGCAACTATGTCCCAGAGCCTAGCTGGAGACCGAACACGGTACCCTCGTACTAATAATAAAGGATTGGGTTCGAGACTCCTAATAAACGGTTCCCCAGTTCGATAAAAAAAAACACCTGATGAAGGCCGGAGGGCAAAACGGCCGAAACGTTGTGACGATAATAACCAAGATGAGGACGTCAGTCCGACAATCTGAATCAATGAAAACACCCCATCTCAAAAATACAGACAATTACTAGTGTGAACTTTAGTTTGAATTTTTACATCAGTAATTTAACTAAATGTTTTTCATTTCCATCGATCTTATTGTCAAACTTGTGCCTTTCAAACGTCCGAGAGGCAACTGCCGGAAATATGAAAAGTACAAGCGAAAGTTTTCAGATTTCTCCTCATATATACAACATGTCTCTATTTACTACTTCCGGAATTCTGCTTAAAAATGCCTTTTTTTTAATAAATTCGATTTCAGGATACGTACTTGATTCAACTATAACTTTTTTATATATATATGTTTTAATGTAAATCGACCACTATCCTTTGCTAACCTACAGCATGTGTTCAATTGCTGTTTCATTTTCGCGATCCATGACAAAATAAAAAAATACAGATTGAATATGCAGTAATCTTACGGCTAATTATTACATTATCGACAAAATTAATTAAACAGACAAGCAAAAATTAGTCGAAGCAATGCGATTCCAAATTTTCAACCTAATATTAAAAAATTAAATACAATACTAACATATTAAACGTATTTATATAATTAAAAAATAAACATAAATTAAAAATAACTAAAAAAAAAATTCTTACTACAAATTAAATCAGTTGTAAAAGTGATATTCGTCTTACGACTAAAAGTAACATACTCAGAGTCGCGACCGAAAATACAAAAGAGTTCTATCTTTTCATGGTTGACGGAACGAGAACATGCTACTCCGCAATTTAAATAGTCTCGTTCGAAATTCCGTGCATATTTCGAGTTCGACAGCAATATTTCGAGTTCGACAAGATATGCATGGACATTTTTAGAAATTAGATTGAATGATCGTTGTGAAATTGCACTCAACACAGTAGTCGAGAAACCATTCAGAAACGTAACTCAAACTTATCAGAAACAATAAAATCGTGAGAGAATCGACAATGCTTTTTCATTGTTCTTCTTCCCATGCTAGATTACTTGTTAGATAATATGAAACAAATCGAAGAACCCCTCTTCCAATATAATGTTGATGAGGATCACGTGAACGAAAGCTTTCGGTAAACGAGTGTGACAAGATTACTCGGTGCCAAAATACCGCATTTACCAACTGCAAATAAGCGGGTTGCTTGTCATGTCGAAAGTATTACCAGAATTTAAAAAAAGAGAAAACTCCGTGGTAATTAATGAGACATTCTTGCATAACAGACACCTGCATATATATATATATATATATATATATATATATATATATATATATATATATATATATATATATATACACACACACACACACACATATATATATATATATAATGTATATATATACTTCATTTTCTCACATAAAATCTATATACGGATGTAATAATTTAAGTATTTACTTCAACAGTGCTCAATACGTAGGTAGAGCTAGTTAGTAAGTTATAAAATATATATGGCGATTAAGCCCGAAGAATCCTAGACTGGATGAAACGCGGAATATTCAGTGTAGCTTAATCGCCATATATATTTTATAACTTACTATATATATATATATATATATATATATATATATATATATATATATATATATATATATATGGGGGTGAGTGGGTGGGTGAGTGGGTGTGTCTAGAGATAGATAGAGAGTAATTTATATTTATATATACATGTATATAAACAAATGTATACATATATATATATATCTATAAACAAATATATATCATTGCATCACTTCGTTAAAAATAATACATTTATTGCATTGTTTTAATAAAAATTCCATTTCAAAAATAACTTCGCACATCTCCGCTTTGTTTATTGATCAGTGACTTTTATTTTTAATCGCTTGTGTTTTTTGTTTGTATTATTGAAAGAAGTTGTTATGTTTTAGTCGATTAGATTCGTCGTATGGCCAAACGTCTTCTAAATGTGTTGTAAATCTTGGAATCTGGCCGAATAACGCGCTGACAACATATACGTGGCTTAATCTATATATTACAACAGTGAAAATGTGTGCGTGTTTGTGAGGGAAATTCTACACCCATATACTGAAGAAATCTTATATCTTTAAATTTGGTGTATATAAATATTTTACCTCGAAATTTGGTATATAGGGTATTCAGACATGCAGAACGCTGTTAAATCGGCGTTTTCCCAGTAACAATAAAGGCTGCTAAGGATTAAAGACTGACACACTGGTACGTGAGCTACACCGGATTTTTATTTAGTTTGTCTTACGAATCCATATGCGTGAATCTTTCACGTCACAGATCCCTTATGTTAATAATAAGTAGATTTGAAAACACGTTTTAATGATAGTGACAAGTATTACTAATGCTTAACGTAGTTAACTCACTGTCTTTCAGTTTTAGATTTGATCTCAGTTCGAAGGTTTGTGCTTTTTTATTTTTTTTACTTACAAGAAATGAACTGTTTAGAAAAATAAAACATAATAGTCACATGCGCATGTCTCAGTTTCTATATGAATTAAAATATATTTATGCGTAATTTACGACCGGACAATTCTGGATGACGTCCTTGTACGTTATAGAAACAGGAACATCCATAAATAAGAATATGTGCTTTAGAATAAGAATTGGTATATCATAAGTGGTGTAATTCATGAATCAATTTTATTTGAACTCTAAATTAAAAGAAATGCATTAAAAATGTTTTTCGAATTCCTTTTGGAGCCAAAGTAATTGGAGGGATTATAGTTGTCTTGTGTGTGGCTCGTTATTAATCTTGGGTGTTTACTTGATATACGATATATAGACGAGAATCCATTACATGTAGTTGTACTTAGTAGCTAAATGGCGTACGCTAAACAGAGCCTGCCTGAAATGAATTGTTAATTATTGCTTATACATTTTATGTCGTATTTTTCTAGTTATTTTAATGATAAACGTATTATTGTTATAATCATGCTATTGCATATATGGGGAAGCGCCTCCTTGCTGGTTCGGTTGCTTGCAAACTGGGTACAAAGTACAACCACGAATTCTTTCTTTGACAACAGCCCGTTATGTGCGGAGTTAGGAACTGACCCAGTACTTATTGGGCTGATGTACGCCGCTTGTGTATTATCTAGGCAGTCCACACTCTTAGGCCTTGCTACCTGACTTTCGTGTGGGGCAAGTTTATCGCTTATTGTCTGAGGCGCTCCTACCAGAAAATGCCAATGGGGATACTGAGGCATGTTTGCTAGGCCAGAAGTCCCTCTTTTAGGGGGCGGCTGGCTTGACATCGCCACTTTTTTACCTTGTTTTATATCTTGCTGAGGTGAGCAGCAAGTTGATATCTACTGTCATTATTCGTTCTGTTGTGCTCGTCTGCTAGGAGCCAGTATCATATGCAAACTCTTATGTTTTGAAATTAATTATTTAACAAAATATAAAGTAACCATTTTATCTATCATAAGAGTTGCAGTTTTCACAACATATTTTAAAAGAAATACCGCATGTCATCTCACCTTTTAACGTACGACCACGTGAGAAAATAAAACATGATATGTCGTGCTGACCTAACTGAACACTCTAGATAGGTTGGAAAAATTCTGCAGTCAAAATACTATACGGTGGTAATTGTTGCTCTACAGTAATAACCCTGGCGAGAATCATTTCAGCCACTATAATATGGCATTTAGTCTAAAGAACCAGTAAGTGTTGCGTCTAGATGTGTTCGTTATAAACTTTTGTCGATGTTCATAAATGAGATTGTGACAAAAACGAAGCACTTTAGAGAATTGGAATTAATGACTGTAGGGTAGCAAGTAAAACAAAGCAAGATGGGCAGTCGTCTTAGAAAATTGCGTAGCATTTAATTTTATAAGAAGACTTCTAAACAAGAAGTTGCTTATATTTGACTAGAAAACCACAATGTTTACTACGTTAAAAATCGCACGAATACCCTGAGTCTTCTCAGTTGACAACTACACGTGTTCAACAGGCGGGCACTTCAAGTCAAGACACTTTATAAATAGACTTTTCGTTTAGTTTTAGTGATTGTAGCTGGGCGAGTTGTTACTGTGAAGATTTCATAGTAGGCAAAGATCGAAACACAGTCGATCTCCTGGCAGGAATATAATCATAGAGCAGAGATAGACTGTGAGTTAAAATTAAAAAGGAGATTTAGACTTTGTTTTTCTTACTCTGTCGAACCTGTACTGGTTTGCCTGAACATCTCGTATCCGGATGTAGCAACAGTATTCTATCTTAGGAGTATTTACACTCATACATATAGAAGAGGATGTCAGAAGTGAGATACACTCTGGGGCAGTAGAATGATCAAACAACTTCTCTAGAGCTTTTGGAAACACATTTAACGTAGGTCTTACCCTGCAAGTTAGGAGTAAATGATATGGCTTGACGCGTCGTCAGCCTACCTCAGTATTCACTTTACCATCGCTAACTACAATATATATATTAATAAAACGATCCTATACATTTGGGAAATGAGAAGTATTTCTAGATACTGACTTCCACTCCATTATAATATGATTATATATTATTAGTTTTCAATTGAAACTAATGATCTATTACGATGTTTACTGCGTAGCTTAAACGGCTGGAAGACATTTAAAGTTGGTATCTTCCGCTAAAACCAACAAGATTAAAAATCTATCAGAAATTAATTAATGCTTAAAATGTTTCTACTCAGATGACTTGAGCCCAATTGAAATGGTCTCCGCGTTTTAGTAGCCAGATCTAAAGTTGATAAAAACACTGGCCTTATTGAATATATTCTCTAATGATACTTCTGCCAGTATGAACGGACCGATAGTTGCGCAGACGAAGGTTTATTTATATGACGTCTTTATCGAACGTAGGTCGACTAATCGCGAGGCAAGTTAATTGGAGAAATAAGTACAAGGCCGATCGGGCCGATATCAATGAGGAGAATGCCTTTTTAAATACGACGAGGAAATCACAATCAGTTTTCAATTATCTTTGCATTAATGCATACAAACTGGTTATTGATTTTGAAAGCCTCGTAACCGCAACCACGAGCATGCGCACAGAATGCGATATGCAAACATTCGCATGCAAACATATTTAAAGCATGCATTGTTACTAAAAAATAACAATAGTTTTCTCTATTGCCTGAAAGTCGTAGAGAGTGCAAATAAGTTGTTTAGCATATGTAATGCAGGTACGACTCTGGTATTCACCTTAATTTGGATAAGTCGATTTTCCCTGGAGGAGGATATTTCTTTCGAAAATCAGATTAAAAATCGGACCTTAGTCAAATGTACACCACGCCCAGTGGCAAAAGACTAATGAAGATATCAGCTGGTCGGTAGGTAAAACAGCAATTCCTTGCATTCGTTGAACGCGGATGGTCTGTATAGCTCTATTGTCATAAGTCTAATCCCATGCCTTGTTACACACACACACACACAAACACACACACACACAAACACATATATACGTATGTTTGTGTGTGTGTGTGTCTGTGCTCTCTGACAAAGTTTAATTGTATCGTGCATCCAGTACTGCTCCTAATAGTTATGCCTATTTAGCTTTTCCATGGTTCTTATTTTTACAAATCCGAAAATCCATGCAGATTGGGACCGTTCTATGTAAGATGTAAACGTTTCATGGATCTATTTTATTGTAAGGTTCGGAACCATATTTTACCCATTTTTATTGAGCATAACAGAATGGGATAAAAATAAGAATAGTTTACGAGAAATGTTGTGTAAGTGCTGTCCCTATGCAACCATAAATTTAAACTTTAAAGTAAAACAGATGCGGAATTACTTCGTTTCTTAAGAAAAAGTATCATATTGGAAAATGACAAAAAATACTACTAAAAAATATCTCGAATTTATTTTTAAACGTCTTAGCAAAAATGGCGGATTTTCAGATGCATTGATTAATATACATGGCAGTCAGTATTGGCAAGACCCGGGAGATGAACAGAAATACTAATATATATATATATATATATATATATATATATATATATATATATATATATATATAATTCATTATTTATATACCATAATTGATTTCATACGTGCTTATGTTTATCAGCGGCCATTTATTCCTAAATTAGTCGAGAGTGGTGTACATAGAAAAATAGTGGCAAGCATTGCTGATAGAGCATGTCTGTATTATGTAAGCAATAATTAATATAAAGAACGTATATGTTAATAAAGTTTAATAAAACAGTATGTTATATTTAATTAATATATAGAAAAACATAAAATTATCAGTAATATATATATATATATATATGACGTCTTTATCGAACGTAGGTCGACTACATATATATATATATATATATATACATATATATAGTCGACCTACGTTCGATAAAGATGTCATATTTATATATATATATATATATATATATATATATATATATATATATATATATGTGTGTGTGTGTGTGTGTGTGTGTGCGTATATTCATATAAAGTAATGGATGCCTATAAATTAATACCTACGTATATATGAATACATCGATACATCTATTGATATATATATATTATTATTATTATTATTATTATTATTATTATTATTATTATTATTATTATTATTATTATTATTGTTATATTCTTTAACAGGAACACAATCAAAGTGTCTTACTCAACTATTCCAAACCTTCATCAAAAATAAATCTGTTCTAACAAGAAAAAAATTAATAAGAAACAAAATACAAATATACAAAATATAGCAGGATGTAACTGTAGAAGAAAAAATCGATGCCCTCTACAAGGCTCATATAAAATAAAAAATATAGTCTATAGCTGCACAGTATCACAACCCCGAAATTTAAATGAATTTAACAGCAACCAAAACTCGACCACCCGATTAAATAACTACACTAACTTTAACCAATCTACCAATCAAATACAGTCCAACCCACCACATACCAATACAACCCCTAATCTACCTGAAAATAATTATATTAAAGACGCAATCTACTTTGGTTTCACATCTGGACTTATTAAGCATAGAATTTCAACCCATAAAGATTAATTTAAAAAAAAATTCCTGCTGAATCAAACCACCCTATCCAAGCATATTTGGCGACTGAAAGATAAGAATATTTCACTCAATTTGAAAATTCAACATTTCATGCGTTTATAAGCTACAATCAGCATCCTAATGAATGCTTGGACGATAATTACGGTTTCAAAAGGCGTGGAATTAAAAGGTATATATATATATATCTTATACATATATTGCACTTGCTCTGGTATGTAACAATGTCGAGTAAGGAGAGGTGGGGTTGGTGATTGCGCATCTCCTGCAACAAGAAGTTGTTGCGCAAACACCCGTTCATGGGTATCCATAGTCTGTAAAAGAAGGAAGCAGCCCTTTATATATATATATATATATATATATATATATATATATATATATATATATATATATATATATATATACATACTTACATACAAATATACATATATGTTTATCAATACATACACACACACACACACATATATATATATTAATTTATACGCAACACATACACACCCACACACACATATGTATGCATATATATATATATATATATATATATATATATATATATATATAACTACTTCATTTATTCACATAAACCTAATATACGCAAGTATGGATTTATGAGTAAACTTTCAGAATTTACTTCAAAAGTGCTCAATACGTAGGTAGAGCTAGTTAGTAATTTATAAAATATATATGGCGATTAAGCTACACTGAATATTCTGCGTTTCATCCACTATAGGATTCGTCAGGCTTATGCGCGAATTCTGTGGTTGCTTCTTGTTTTTATATATGTTGAGGATTTCTAGTTAGCCAATCTGCTTTCTAGTATCCACCGCGCCCCTTCCTATCAGCCAATGGGCATGCATTTTATCGAACAAAGGATCTGTTTTAGAACTAGGTTAGTGGTTTAAGGTAGACGTTTTCCTTCCTTTTTTTTTTTAGCTTAATCGCCATATATATTTTTTAAATTACTATATATATATATATATATATATATATATATATATATATATATATATATATATATATATACAGAATTATGGGGAGCTCTGTCTCTCTCCCTCTCCATCAATATATATAGACAAAATATACAAAGAATGTACATACACACACTTGATTGTTTTGTTACAGATGTCATATAATGAATCACATCGTTACATATTGTTTTCATTCTTATAAGATAATCTCTGTATTTATTTTTTTTAAATATTGGTCCCCGGAATGTATATCATAATTCCAAAGAGAATCTCAGAAAACTTAAAAAAGATTATTTGGAATAATTTCATGTTATATTATAAATTAAATAATTTTTGTTCCTGTTATAAATAACTGGATACAAATTTAAATAACTGGCTTGCTCTTTATACTATGCAGAAACTGCTCTTTTTTCAACTGTGATCAATTGTATTCTTTCTTCTGATACTTCTCTTGATATATTTTGTCATCGGTTTGTGGAGGAAAATCTTTCTGTGCTTCGGATATTTTTATCTTTGTCACAATCAAGCGTGATTATAAAAGGATAAACTAAATCCGACATTATAAATTTAAAATGGGAATGTGAACGTTCCCAAAAGCGTTTCTCCCACTTTTCCGTGTGCTTTGTGACGAGTGAAGCGAGGCTTAAAGTGGATCACAAAGATAGAATAAATAACATAAATAAATATGTATGCGTGCTGATAAAGAATCACAAGATTTAGGTTTATTTAGAGAGGGAAGACCAGCAGATACGTACGCATATATATATATACACAGAAGAAAAAAATATATATGTACATACGATATATATATATATATATATATATAAATATATGCACACACACACACACACACCCACATATATATATATATATCTTCATATATATGCATATATGTATGGAAATATATATATATATATATATATATATATATATATATATATATATATGGGTGTGTGTGTGTGTGTGTGTGTATTAAAATATATTGGGAGAAATATATTCAGCAGCTAGATAGATACAAGAGGACTTAGGGAGACAAATATTCAAAGAGATATAGATAGACCCACCGATATATACACACCCCACAATATATATATATATTTATATATATATATGTATATGTATGTATGTATATATATATATATATATATATATATATATATATATATATATATATATATATATATATATATGAGAGGTGGCACTTTTTTGTACAGCCATTTACAATTCGTATACTCTTGACAATCCAGTATTTTATTGATATACATATTATTAGGTATGATAACAATCTTTTTTTTTAATGAATTTAGATTCTAATGATCAGCTTCAGTAGGAACTAATATACACCCTATTAAATTTCAGAAACGTAGTCTGGACGTGAGAACATATTAGAGCAATGTGCAATAAAATTCTGGTTTAAACTAAGACAAAATGCCATAGAAACGTAAAAAAAAATGTCGACGAACTGCGTTTTTACCTTGCATGTATCAACCATCAGTTTTTCAGTGGCATTAGAAATGCAAGAGAACCCGGGGAAAATAAAGAATTTGATGGATAAGAATCGTCGTGTATCTGTACATACAAGTGTGCAGTTTGATGTTAGTGTGGCCATTCTATACAAGATTATTCCCGTGGAACTGGCAATGCGGAAGATATGGAGAAACATCTTCCTAAGGGTGCTCAGAGAAGATCAGAAAGAAAGACGTTGTCATGACTGCAGGAAGATGGTCGAGCTTTTCAATTAGGATGATCGTTGAGTATTTTACAGTTTAAGAAAATTCGGTCAATGCTCAGATCATCATATACTGATTAGATAACACTGACAGACATTAAAAACATTTAAAAATAAATGTTTAAATTTTAACAACATTTTTACGGTTAACGGTGGCCGAATGAATTTGGATGTTGCTACTGAAGTCCGGGATTGCTTCGTTGCCGGGTTCGAATTAACCGATCGGTGTTAATACTGACACCTTATACAGATGATTCCTGAAAGGATAAAACGTTATGCCTGTAGCAATTTTACAGTTAAACTTTTATTATACTCTCTCTTCCTCTAATATATATATATATATATATATATATATATATATATATATATATATATATATATATATATATATATAGGACTATCCACTTATCTTGTGCTTCCTTTTTAAAATTAAATATGTTTTTAACTCTTTTTCAAGATGTTTTTTAACATGTTTTATTAATCATTTGGTCATATTATAAGCTCTATTTCCTTTTCGGTTTTATTGAGCTTTTACATCTGGTTGAGATTACTTTACTTGTAAATATTAACTCTTTATTATTTATAATATATTATAAATTTACCATTTTGATTACCTTGGTAAACTTATTGTAATTTATATATATATATATATATATATATATATTTATTTACATAGGCGTCACCACTTATCAAGGTCGATAGGCCACTCAAGGATAAGTGTTAAAGAGTGTAGAGTAGTCAAAGGACAATATAGTAATCGATAGTAATGGAAGTTCGGTAAATTTGTTAACTTAAGTGGAACAGCTCATCAGAAACTTGTTCACGTTGAACTTGAAGACAACCGTATTATAGACAGCTGGAAAGCAGGAAAACGGAAGACAATTCCACAGGCGTGCAGTTCTAAGAAAGAAGCTTTGATCATGGAATCTATGTTTAGGTTTAGGTACAGATAAAGAGGGGGGAAAATTATTGATAATGTTTTCAGCTAGTCTAGTGTTTCTTGTGAAAGTTTGGCGAGGGGGACCATAGATTGAAGCTCAGTTGAACACTTTCCACGAAAATAACGATAAAGCAGAGACAAACTAGAAATATCTCTTCTGTGAGATAGAAGTTGCAGCGAAAAGAAAAGGACATTTCCCACCAGGCACGGATGTATTTTGTATGCGGCGAACTTTAGTCTTTTAATTAAAAAATTAGCAGCTATCGGGTAGTTTTAGTTCTTTTAGTTTTAGGAATTCATTATTAGGTTTTAGCACAACGGAATCGTATGTTACACGGAGTACGATACGATCAATTTAATACAGAGAAACATATGAGCAACTTGAAATTTTCCTACTTAATTCATCATGCGATTTTACTGCAACTTATACGTTTTCTTTATATATGTGTAAAGTACCATGTTTACCTTGGTAAAGCAGAAACCATTTGAAAGACAACATTTGACACGTTGTTGCCGCAATACATCGTGTTTACATGCGTAGAGTTGTAAACATATGGACTCTAGATTATGCCATTGTACCGCGATGCAATTCTGAGAATTGTATTTATATTAAAAAAATAAACATAAATATTGGAATTAACCACATTTTTTTATTATTATAATAATAATAATAATAATAATAATAATAATAATAATAATTATAATAAATGTCTGTGATAAATTTTAATTTATATTCGCCGTGTCTAAAATATAATAATACGTCTTATATTTTACTTTATATTGTATATACAAAGATTTACTAAACTGGGGATTTATCCATCTAGTGGGGGTGAGTTGATTTTCGCTACATCTTTAAACACAGTCGGTTTATAGGTCGAGTAGTGCGACACATTAGCTCGAGATGTATTGTGGAGCGGATTCCATAGCGATAGCATTGTAAGTTTTTCTCTCCCTCATATTTGCTCCCGCACCTTATATTTTCCTTTATTCGTCGCTCTTTCTTAAAGAATGTGATTTAATCATTAATAAGACTGAGGGCGGATTTCGTCTTGCTTAGTCATTTTAAAATTGGGTTAAAATCTGCTTAGAATGGAGTCATCTACTGCTGTGTATAATTTCCGAAGAGCTTAATTTTTACGTAGAATAAAACCCAGCATTCGTTTCTTTTTAATACTACCTTGTGTGAAAGCATTTAAGTGCTGACTGCTTTGGCAGTAAACAAATTCTGTCTACATTGATAAACGGTAGACGAAATCAACAAATGGAATATACTTTCAATGTTTCCTTTCGTATATTTTTCGTAATTTCAGCAAATTCCAAATCAACCCTCCACTATTTTAGCATTTTTATTCTCATGTCTAGTGTTTCCTGAACAGCTGCAGTTTTACTCATTAAAACTATTTTTGCGTTGATCTCTTTGGATTATGAGAGTCAATTGTATTGTCATTGTTTGTAAAATGCCTTTATAACAATATTTTCACTTTCCCTTTCTTCCCGTTTCAATTGTTCTTTTTGTAAGTCTGGAAAGACGTAATGAACAATGCGAGTCAATTCCTTTTGTCTTACACAGCACATGCTTCTTCCCACGAATGAAGATTCCATTTTCAGAAGAAAAGAAATCTATATAAATATAATAACAGCTTCTGTCTAACGGTTGCTTATATTCTCAATACAAATACGACTGGACAAAATGGCATCAAAACTCACAATGCATTCTCGAAGTAGCTAGTTTGATCACGAAAAGATAATAATGTTAACCCCTTTTGCTATTGATATTACGACTGCTTGCACATACGATATGTACTAAAAACCATATTTATCATAATTATCTGAAATCATTTCCTGTTTGGGTATATGTCATCATTTCTAATCTATTTTTGAAATGGAATTAACTAATTACCAAGATGCAGTGCAAATAATAATTTTCTAATTGTGTTTCTCTTCACCTTGTTGTTTCCAGTGGGTAACTTGATTATACGAGCAAAGATTCCTTTACCATAATAGTGTTCTATCGTTAGTAAAAAAATGTTTTATTGAAAAAATCATTATAAAATATTGGTGTGAATATATTTTTTCCGGTTCTTCGTCGAATCATATTTAGTTTACAAGCACGAATCTTCCACGAAAAACACCCGTCTAGCTGAATCCACTGTGAAAAATTTCCCCCACTCTTTATCTGTGCCTAAATCAAAACGTGGATTTCATGAACAAAACTTCTTTCCTAGAACTGCACGCCTGTGAAACTCTGTTCCGTCTGCCTGCTTCCCACCTGACTACAACTTGGATGTTTTCAAGTCCAACGTTAACAAATTCTTAATGAACCGCCCCCTTAAGTAAACAATTCATCAAATCTCCACACTAACGTAATGTACTTGCAATAATCCTTATCCCTGAGTGGCTTCCGGGCCTTGATAATTGTGACCTCTGTGTAAAAAAAAAAGAGAAAAAAAGAAAACAGTTTGAGAAACGACAGAAATTGTAAACAAATATCGCAGTAAGCGAAGGTGAAGGCACTCACCGAATGAACGAACATGAGCTGTTCTAGAAGAAATATCAGCAAGTGCAAAGACGCCAGACTTAGAGAAATCGGATGTATTGTCTTCCATTAGCAATTTTACAGAAGGTTTTTTCATTGTAGGAACTTCGTTTATGTATTTCATCTTCCGTCCAGTTGACCACGTATGCGTCAACTACTGTTTTATAAGTTGCTTTATCTTTCTGATTTTTTACACTATAGAATAATGAATGATTTCTAATATACTATTAGGGTGCGTAGCGTTAAGGAGTGTAGCAATTGTATCTTAAATGTTAAAGTCTATTTCAATAAACATATATATATATATATATATATATATATATACATATATATATACATATATATAAAGAGAGAGAGCGCGCACGCGCGCGAGAGAGGGACTGTGAAAGAGTGAAAGACAGAGAGACAGTAAGAGAAAGAGAGAAAAAGAGGGAGGGAGATAGAAAAATTGAGACAAAGACGGATATAGAAAGAAAAGGTGATACAGACAAACGACGCTCGACACACAGCCGGGAAAAATCTATAACGAATATACTAACCTAAATAAATGTATAGATATTTATAATCGGATATCGATAAAGTATCATGTTCATGTATACATTGATAATTACAAGATCAATAGATTCAATTGCTGTGCACTTTAAACGTCAATATATCATGTTCTTTGACTGTGAGTCGATAAACATTCTGAGTAACAATAACTTTCTTACGATAAAAGCCTGAATGATGTCTACTACCCCATAGTTTATCTTCAAGAGAAAACAAATTTATATTGCGGGTTTCAAACTCGTTAACGTTAATTCTGCTTACATGAGAGAAAAATGCGTCTATAGGAATAATTGACAGGCGCCTGTTCAAACGCTTTAAAAAACTGTATTGTATATCAAACATATGCCTTTCATTTAAACTTGCGTATACGGAATCAATATTTTTTCATTGTAAAAGTAGGTTTTATATTTTGAGGTCAATCTATACACGTTGCTACAGCTAATTCAATCGTCTCAAGTTTTTACACGGATTAGTCTGAGAAATTCCAACCTGAAAATAAGATGTAGTGTGCCCGGATTCACGAGAGACAAAATTTCTACCTAGATTCCAAGCAACTGATATGCTTTGATAACGAGTGGCAATCACTTTGTATGGTAGCAACAAGTTTAATTTTGTGTTTTTGAATATTTGAGATCTGGTTTGAAAATAATGTTATACGTATTATGTAAACGACTGTTCTCATATTGAATGTTATGTTCACAACGTTTTGATCGATGTAACCTACGATCTTCTTCAGTTTGTTCAACTCCGAAATTTCAGTGTAATCGTCATTCTCAAATAAACTTGCGAATGATTACGACATTCATTGGCCATAGCTAGCAGAGCAAGGTGCGACATCGATAAAATAAGCGGTTTCCTTGGATATTTCCTGCATATTGAGGAATTTGATATAAAGATTTGAGAGCTCGAAAAAGTACAACGACTATAAAGTGGTGAAAATATAATTCAAGACAAGGACATTAATATAAATATTCGAGATATTGCATATTTAACATTGTTTTCCTCAGGATAAATCGAGTTGTCTTTCTATGGAATGTGATTGACAACACACGATTTAAGGATTTGAGTATTCACCGTACCATCTGAGTGGGGTCAACATAATACCCTATGCCTTTAGTCTGTTCGATTTCAATTATCCTTTCAAATATTTTGTGGTTACAAGCAAGGCTAGTGACAACGGGTGTTTTTTTTTTCTTGTGATATGTCACATGGAGCCATTGTAACTTTAAAGGTCTATCGTTTATAGCTTTTTATGCGTATTTTACGTGTCGTCTTGAAATTGTTGGTTATCTAATTCTTATATAAACACTTAGTTTGATGGGGTGCGATAACGAAGTTGAATTGTTTTTATGCGTCATTTATTGATAAAATCGGCCCGTCGATATTGCTATTGCGAACGTTCACGCTATGTACTCAACGCTTGTCCATTAATCGAAATTAATGTAATTGACATAAGCGTGAGCGTTGGCATTAAATCATTATGTAATACAGACAGATCATATCTTGCAGACGGGTGCATTGAATACGCGAATGTTTTAAATTTCTTACTCAAAGTACCATTATATGTCTCATGTATCTCTTTATTGAAACCTGGTGAACCTATAATCAATTTCCTACGACACAAGCAGTATGGACTCTTCAAATTAAACCGCCGTTAACAAGTACTATATGCGGCAAAGTTTGTATGATCAAGTACATATAGTTGATAGCAAATATTACTTTATCGAACCTAATAAGAGAATAGTATAGGGTTTTTTTTACAACCGGACCTACTGTTAAAATTCTCTCACCTAGAACATTTATAATGCATTTCTCATAACTTCCTGAAGTAAGATAGAGCCAATCATGCGCGTGTGAGTAAATCACCACTAGCCGTAAGATAGTTTGTAGCGAAAATATTAGCGGCAGCCGACTTAGCACATGTGCAATTTAAGCAAGTGTCAGGAAAAGAAAAAAAAGAAGAGAAAAAAAGAAATAAAACAGGTTGTTTAGCAAAGGAAGCGATAGGAAGTGTTTGTAATCTTGGGCGGCGAGAATGAAAATGTGCGCGAGGTCGAAAAAGCAGAAAAGCAAGCGACCAATAAGACAAGTGCTGAAAGAGCGTCTCGACAGCCATGTTTCAAGCGTGAGTACTATTTTCAGACCCACGGAAGCGTGTTGACAGAAATTACTGAAATAAACGGTTTTGTACTCACCTAAAAAAAAATATACGGTCATATTTTTAACGTCCTTCGTTGTTTGCATGATTTTTCGACAGTAACAGACAATGTCAGTTCCGAGAGGTTTGATATGTAGCGACATGGTTAAAGTGTAACGACCAGATTACTGAGAAGGGGATGTTTAAGTAGACGTAGAAGACACCATATGAAAAAATGACTCTGAAAGGGATATGTCTATCATTTTATAATTTATACCAAGGGGAGCTCGTGGGACATGTCAAACCTTATAGACATTCCAGAAACATCGGCCGATGCCATAATATTCTGGTGTATCTTGTCGAACTCTGGCATTTTTTTTAACTCGGAAATTTGCACGGAATCGCGAACGAAACCTTTTATTTCATTGGCTGTACTAGCATGCTCTCGTTGTGTCAAACTAAAGTGGATATAAATTTTGTTTTGCAATTTTCATTGCGCAAGGATACGTGGCATGGTTGAAAAGTGGTTGGTAAAATTCAACCTCAGTTATATTCTTCGGGTTGTTGAAGTTTGAATGCTCACCGTGTGTCACACTCATTACACAGTTGCAAATTACGTATGATTTTAATCGAGTCATAATCGAAAGTACAATCTCAGAGAGATTACCGAGTTCAACAAAAGGTAAGAGATTACATCGATCGAAACGTTGTAAAGATAACACTTAAGATTAGACGAGTGGAGTGAAAAGTGCAAATAATAGAAATACTTCATCCCTATCTTGATAATTTAGAAACATTAAACCAAGGTTCAAATGCATATAATTACTGGTATGCGGCATAACAAATTCCGATACGTACATTTCTTTTCACGTCTCGTAAAGAATGACGTATTTTTATTATTCTTTCATATACAATTCTGTGTATTCGAGTTTGAATCTATTATTTTTAATTATAGTGAAATGATTTGTATGCTCTTAAGAGCCATTCGGTTCCATTGTATTTTTATGTATTTATTTCGTGCACGTTGTAATTATACGGACGTCGCTGTTGTGTTTTGAGACTTTTGACTGGAACTTTAAGCATTCTCTAGTTATTGTAGTTAGATCCGGTTAATAGTGCAGTTAAATGTGACGTAGAGACACTCAGTCGGTTTAGAATTGCAGGTAGATAATTGATTAGCAGTAAAAACTGAATGCATCAGTCTTATGAAGTCTTAATGCTCTGCGTGTAGCGAATCTAACTACTGAATTATAATGATATTGTTAAAGTACGAATGTTAATGATCTGTAATGTGAAAACTCTATACCTAATATGACAGAATTCCTATCCACATACACACAGACTCACACACACTTATATATATATATATATATATATATATATATATATATAGAATATGTCATATATATATAGATATATATATATACATATATATATAGCATATATCATATCTATATACATACAAAAACATATATATATACATACACACACCATCACGTATATACACACACACACACACACACACACATATATATATATATATATGTATATTTTACATAAGCAGTAGTTTGTTGCTACACAGTCATGAATATGTTTCGGTCTACCAGTATTTACCAACTAGAGACCTTATTTCCGAAAACGGAATTCAAAATTAAGAGCGAAAATTAATTCTCAGCAAAACAGGTTTTTTTTTTTGTTCTGAGTGTGAAGATTCACGGAGAACAGGGTTGAATTGGGTGTGAATTTGTTAGTTTATTCATTTTAGTATTTGTTTATTTACTTATTTATCGGTGACTTTATTCATTTTAGTATTTGTTTATTTACTTATTTATCGGTGACTTGTTTTACTGAGAATTAATTTTCGCTCCTCATTTTGAAGTTTGTTTTCGGAAATAAGGGTTGTTGCCAGATGAGGTCTCTAGTTGGTAAATACCGAAACATGCTCATGACTGTGTAGCAACAAACTACTGCTTATGTAAAGACAAATGTAACTTGCTCTACTTCTGTATTGAGCACTCTCGTATGAACCTCCTTATATTTCACTGATTAACCTACCTTTGGAAAATAGCAACCTCAATATGCTTAACAATTTTTTTAATAGAGTCGAGAAATAAAAAAAAAATAATTATATAGATAAAATGAATAGAGAATCTGTAGCACAGTCAAATATGTTGTAAACATCCAGTGATATCCAAATGGGTGACTATTAGTGAGGCCAAGAATCTTTTGTGGATCCATTAATAGAATATCCGAGAGTGGATGAAAAGTCAGGTAGAAAAAACGTTTAGTGAAATGCGGGAGTAAAGTCCAATCCTTCGAATTAATAGGTTTTCTTTAATTATAGTGTTCAAATAAAAAGGATTTAAAAAGTAGAAAAGAAGATACAGAGCGGTGATATAGTTCTATTTATATATACTTCTATATTGATATTTATGCACTTTCAAATATAAAAATAAATTTATTACCCTCGTTAAATCTTGCGCATTTCTCTCTCTCTCTCTCTCTCTCTCTCTCTCTCTCTCTCTCTTTATATATATATATATATATATATATATATATATATGTATGTGTGTGTGTATGTATTTTTCGGAACTACGAGTCTTAAGGAAAATTCATTTTCCCCCTACCGAAAGAATACAAGTTATTAACATTTGTTTAAGTTTTTTTTAATATATTTTATGAAATTCTTATACTTGTAAAAGCTCTATATTTTAGATTTTATATTGAGCTTTTACATCTGGTTAGGATTACTTTGTAAATATTCAGTTGACAATTTGGATTAAATTTGTAAATTCTATTGTATCCCCTTCTTCATTTAAAGCTCCATTCTGGTTGAGCTATTTTGTCCTTGTCCAATATGTTTGAAGAGGATCACATTCCCCGGTCTGCTAAAATCACTCCTATACTTAGTCAACAAGAATACACCCATAAATTTGTTCAAGCTTAAAACATTTTCCCTAAAAAATATCAGAGGGAAATCTTACCACCATGACTTGAACATTAATAACTAATTACAAATTCGCATTTCTGATGACGCTCAAAATCACTCAGAACTTTTAAAAAGTAGACGCCCAACCAAGCGTCAAAGAGAACAAAAGAAGATTGAAATAAATTCCATGGGCTAAAAACCACGGCCTACTCCAGTACAATTCCTACCTCGATGGCTTTTAAAGTTCCATGTAAAATTTAAGAAACAAAAACGCCATCACAATTCAGTCACAAGAATAATTAATAGCTTTGCCGAAAATGTTAAAAAGAATAAGCATCTATTCGTTCATCCTGACAAAACTAAAAATACCACTAAACTTGACTGTTCTGCGTATAAAACACTCATCTGTTAAGACCTCAATAAATGTTACAAAAGATTTTCTCTAAACAAATCTTTTTCTATTAATGCATAGGTTAAAACTTTACTGACATTGATGAACATTCATAACTTGACTGAAATTTTTATTCCGAAAACAACTTAAATTACTAGTAAAGAAAAGAAACCTAATTTTCAAAAGGACTCGTCCATTAGATCGATGTAACAATCTAGCTTTGATTTAGGCGTGGTAAGCAAAAAATAATCCCAGATAAAATTATCCCCTCCATAAAAATGTTAGCCTCCCTTTCTCTGGCAAACTCTGATTTAGTAATTATTATTATTTTTTTTAATGAGAGCACTTCCTTAATTTTATAACTTTTGGCATCAACAACTATTATCAATTAATTTATTTGATTCTCTTTAATACGGTCCTAATCTTTGCAAAAAAAAAAAGATTCTGATTTTACTAATTTAGTAATTAAATTTATTCTCTTAGCCAGAAGGTCCCAACACAATTTAGCAATAAATATTGCACCAGAAAATAATTTTGATATTTTAATGGTTTTCTAATTCTTCGCGTGACAGATTTAGTGAAACTTTTCCTAGTTAAATAATAAATTACCAATTTAAACATATCCAAGGCGACCTTTATATAGAAGATACCTTATTTAGCACAACAAACCGGTCACAATAGTACAACAAAACACTTCTGATGCTGTAGAATTATTTTATATTTTTCGCCTTCTTTTAGGTTTCGAACCAAACAAAGATATCAAACTTTCTAAACATACATTACACTGAATCTTAACACGAAGACATATACCCCTACCATAAAACCAACCTTACATTCTGAAGTCCTCTAACTACCCCAATTCTAATAAAAAGTTTATAGAACTATTCGTCTCAAGAGGAATTTCTTGTCTTTCTGCCGACAAAAAAAAAAAAAATCATGAAAATGCCACCTGCTTCAAGAATATATTAGCGAATTCAGGATACAAAGACAAAAATCAAATATAACCATCATACCGTCTGTAAGCCGTCTTAATTTTTTTTTTTTACACAGTGATCACCACTTATCAAGGCCCGGAAGCCACTCAGCGATAAGGGTTATAACAAGTACATTACGTTAGTTTGGAGAATTAATGAAGTGTTTACTTAAGTGGGCGGTTCATTAGGAATTTGTTAACATTGGACTTGAAGACATCCAAGTTGTAGTCCGGTGGGAAGCAGGCAGACGGAACACATACAGTATGAGTCGCAACAAAGCATTTCAAATCATAAGATCTACTGCAATCAATATCAATGAACCGTGCAGCCACTATAATCGGAACCAGCACACTATTTATAACACCGCTAACCAACACAACCGCCTTAGGAGAAAAATATTGTGTGTAATCCTCCATACCGAAGTCATTTTTTAAGTTGTGCAAAATAATTTCAATCAACCTCATAGATACAGTTTTATTTTTCATAAAACCCTACATAAGATTATTTATGCAACTATGCCTAACTTAGCACAAGGATTTTACATCCAATTATAAAAAATCCAATTAGCCCCAAAATCTCTTGAATTTCAATTTAGCGCCAAAACAACTGCAACTCTAACAACAAGCAAAATTGTCTACTCAATAATTATTGCACCAATAGAGATGTTATATATTCATGCACGATCACGGAGATGCTCTCTAATTCACCACATCAGAGGCAAGTATTCTGTCATGTAGTTCTTTCTCTGCCTGTCAACTATCTGATAGAATCTCTGATTCAATAATTGAATTTAACAGTCAGTCTTTCAAAAATCATTTTATTGTAATAACTAGCGGGGGTACCCGGCGTTGCCCGAGTGTTTGTTTCCGGGACGGGGGGGAATTTTAAAAAATGTTATGGTAGGTAAGTAGGAAGGATCAAAACCGGAGTCATGAGTAAAAGTAGGAAAATAAAGTGTGAAAACAAAAAAAAAAAACATCTGCAACGGTAACAGTTCGGCCACCAAGAAAAGTCCATTCCAGTTGTTTAGGAAGAAAAAAAACGACTACGGTAGGTCGGCGCGAACGTGAAAATATAATGTGAATTGTCCAGCACGCTAACCACTACGCCACAGAGCACTGCAGCTTAGTTTAGTGATTTTAAATAACTTCACATGAAAGAACTACGAAGCCAAACCGGTGTTCTCTTCTCAACTGTTCCTTGGGAACGATTCCCAAACGGTGTTAAGTGGTGGCAGGGGGAGGAGGAATTTATTAGAGAGAAAATATTTTACCACTTCCATTGATCTTAACCGATTTTGGCCGTGACTTCTCAGCAGAAAAAGTATAGAAATCTAAGATTATCGAGGAAATTGAGAAATAATAAGCCTATAACACACCTCAGATATTGTTCTGCCGCTTGTGCATATTATATTTGCATGAAATATCTTTATTTTTTATCCTATTAAGGTCAAAATCCGACGTGAAAAATGAGTTCATTTTATTTATATAGAGAGAGATGATAAAATAATAATAATAATAATAATAATAATAATAATAATAATAATAATAATAATAATAATAATAATAATTCTCCTTACGATCATCCTAACAGAATAACACCAACAATACACACTCAACCAATATCCCAGCATTTATTGGTCGGACAAGTGCTCACCACAATGAACAAATTTAAACATGTTCGCGCATAAAAAACTTCAAAACAACAATTTATAACAGTACCGAGAAAACACACACATATATCGGCCCTACTTTAACTTTAATTTAAAAAAAAACCTATCTAACACGCCTCTTCTTTTTACAATAAAAATAAAAAATGATAATCTAGGAACATCTCTAACAGCTTTAATATGTAAACACAAGTCTAATAAAATACCGTTCTCAATTAAATAGCCTATCTTGTAAAAGTTAAAATCTTAACCTCCAGGCTTAATGCTATGTCACCTTTGCACATCCGAGGCTATAATATATATTACTTATGTAATGATATAATTAATATTATAAGTGAACTTATCTCCCATTGCAACCTTTAGACCAAATTTCAATATGGCAGATTACATTGCTTTAAAATAAATCCCTTAGATACATAATTCAATTAAATTATAGATCTCTTTTACGCACTTTCCTGGCACTTTATAGGTTTTTTTCTAGAGATCCTTCTCTTCTCCTTGATTGGCTTGCTTAGCACGTGTATATTTGTTGGAATTATATGCATGTGTACATGTATGTATATCTGTATATGTATTTGTTTATATGCTAGTATGTATTTATGCATGCACTTATTTACTTATGTATATGAGTGCCGTTTCTAGTTTATGCGTTACAGCAGAGCCTGTAAATGCCGGTATGTCCTTCCTAGCTGTTGCTGTACCCCCTTTCAAATTTCTATTACCTACTACAACTTAAAATATAAGCTGAAATTCATTAGATAGATACACCTTTATAATAACTCATACCATTTAATTAAGAAATAATATTTATTATGACTATTCAATGCATTCAATAATCAGCCTCAATCTTGTGACTCTTGCTGACAATTTCACCATAACTTACTTATCTGTTTATTATATTTGGATCCCCTTTCTCCTCTAAAATTTTCCTCATACTTTTATCTGAGCCATTGTGACATTGCTTTTTCTCTTCTAAATATAGTTCACTAATCATTGATCTTTGTTCACTTTCATTTTTAGCTTAGTATTACTTCCAAACATCTTTCTTTAACGAGATGCTTTTGTTTTTTTTTGTTTTTTTTTTGTTTTTTTGTTTTTTTTTTACATTTGGATATTCCACTTTTACCAACATTTTTGGATTTTACCGTTTTTGATTTTCCACCCATCATTGAGTTGACCGCCCATTCACGTGAAATTATTTTAAGATTTCCCTCATTCCCTCTGCTTCAATGTTTTCTTTTTTTACGCTAGTATGATCTACTCTAACATTGCAGTCTCATAAAGGACTTTACAAGTAAAATCTGATTCCGCATTTTGCTAGCTCACCTCGTCTGAAGAAGAGGAAAGTATTTCCTCCGAAGCTCCGCGGATTAAGAACAATTAATTTTATTAGTGGTTTCTTTCTGAAAAATAAATATTTTTTAATAGTTGCTCAAGTGTTTTTAAACATATTTTATGAATTTTTTTGTAATTATATATATATATATATATACATGCATATATACACATATATATGCAAATACTTATATCTCTCTCTGTATATATATATATATATATATGTATATATACATACACACACACCCACACACACACACATATATATATATATATATATATATATATATATATATATATATATATATATATATATATATATAATAACTTTATACGTACAAGAGAATGATTTTATTTCGGCGGTAACTGGTCGCTTTCATTTCTGGAATTAATCGATGTATTAATCTATAAATTAGGGCATCCAATCTTTAGCAAAAAAACATTCCTGAGAGAAACTCCCTATTTTCTTACCAATCTGACTACAAGCCAACATGACCACACCTCTAAATAAAACAGAAATAAGTCAAGTTTAGAAAAATGTTAGAACCGTAACTGACATGTTTGGTTTCTATTAAAAACCAAACGATCAAGAATCAGATGATTCATCTGCTGTGTTTCTTAGATATTTGTCTTTTGATGTGTAGCAAAAACATTTCTCACTACTCTTTTATTTATCACTTTCACTTCATTATGTTACATAAGAGTCGAAAACTGTCACTGAGAACAAACAATATGAAGTATGATTATTATGGTTAGTTGAACCTTGTATAAGTTCACAGGATCTGCAACACGCCGCAGTCAACAGGAAAAAGGCCCGTTTCAGTAATTATTCGGCCACTCTTTGTACAATACTATGGATCTGCCACTAGTATGGTCACACAACGATAACGTGGAACATCCTGGGAACGGCAACCAAAATATAACACGATGGCCATTCCTATTCGAGGAATTAAATCCTAGTTAATAGCTACACAATGTATGTTTATATTTACTGGGAAGTATTCATCAAAAAGTGAATTCATATCTGGAATTATGCGTAACTATTCTTTTGTGATATCTTTTTTTCTGTTCGGATTCTAGCAGGGGAGCAGATCTTGTATGGTATTTAGGCAGATTAATCAACACGCAACACAGATTGTAATATATATACGAAAATCTTATGTATTTATATTTACAAAAACTATTTATAATGTATTACCATTACAACAAACAGTTCATAACAATTAAACATTTAAAAAGCTTAACTAACTCTTACTATTTATTGGATTGGGAAAAAAGGAGGTGTCCCCTTTTACAAAGAGACAAAAGTATGGGTCCTTACTCTATAGTTGTTGTCGGTGGATGAGGATGAGTCCTGTCTATTCACATCGTTATAACATCTCGAATCCCTCCCAGAGTTACCAAATCACCTCCCGGCTATGGCGAAGTGACAACGCAGTGACACTTACACCATATGCTACCACATTTGATTCGCTACTAAAGGAACAAAGTCGCCAGCTTAGTTACCTGATCGTAGTTGCATTTATAGATATCTATGAATGTTCCCCCCTCTTTCTATTTTTTCTTCAAATGCTTTCTAATATTTTTATGACGTTTCCTTAAAATTGCAATATTCTCTTTTCAACTAATTTGCGCATTGTGTCTTTCCATTACTTGGACATTAATGCAAATTAGAGAGTGAATTTATATAACTTTTATTTTGACATGATCCATAGAGATAATAATATTAAAAATAGTTATTATTTTTATGTTATGCAACAGTAATTTTATGACATGTATACCGGATTATAAATTTTCGAATTAAATCAAATGACGCCACTAAGTGTGACCCATCGAGTCCCAGATATGTCTCATAGTAATGTACAATGATTTTTATTTAACACATTTGTACAATGGATTCTACCGCGTTTCAAAATCAGTTTCTTTTAGTTATATTTCCTTATTTACTTTTATTGAAAACTTAATGCTAAGTATGTATATTTAGAGAAAGAATTCTGCTAAAAACCGAAATTTTGATAGGACAAAAGAATAGCATATACCAACTAAAGATTACGTTATATATGATAGTTTATTTTGTTTTATTCGAAGCGTATTTCTTGACTATGTTTTTTTTACTAGATAGTAATTCTGCGTGTACGTTTAAAAACAAGGCTTCGTTAAGGAACAAAAATTGATATACGCTGCGAACGACACTTTCGCATAATCAAAAAACACACGAGTAACTATCTAACCTTTGTAGTGTGTGAGTTGGTATATTATTGAAATGAAGAAAAAAACAAACATCAACTGCGTTAATTCCGTCTCCTCCTATTTAGATTCGAGCTTCTTTCTTTCATTCATTCTTTTGTGCGTATTCCACGTCACGAACGTAAAACCACGTCCTTTATTCTTTCATCTCTTTCACATTTCTCGCTGTTTCTTATTGTCTCTAGATCATTGACTTATCTCCCTTTGTCTCGGCATGTTTCTTTCTCATTCTATTTATTTTCTTATTGATTTTCTCTTTGTTAAATCTCGCTAGTAACGCGACAATGTTCGAGTGTTAACAACCTGGATTTTATTGTTATCAGATCTGTGTCATATAGATTCTGTCTCAGGAAACGTTTATCTTGATTATAGGTAACTTTATCATTCTTATGTTCTCCTCTTTTTTCTGCTCCATCAATTCTCCGACTAACATATCTCTCTCTACCTCTGTGTCCATGTATGTATACCTGCTTCCCCACAAAAATATACGTGTATATATATATATATATATATATATATATATATATATATGCATATATATGTATATATATGTATGTATGTATATATATATATATATATATATATATATATATAATATACGCTTATTAAAAGTGAAAAATCATTCACGCATGCTCCAATAATTCCACTTAAGCTATTATTTTGTATACGACATTTTTCTGAGACAGTATGATTTTTATTGCTATCAGGTAACACCATCCGCACTGGAGATTGCAACAAAGTTCTAAGTTAAATAATAAAATAATGGAAAGATGAACGGCTACATTCGTGAGGTATCGAAAGAATTGCACTCAGATAAATACTGTTAAAAACAAATTATATGAAACATCTTATTGGGTACTATAAGGAAAATAAATTGTACATACAACGTTTATATATATATATATATATATGTGTGTGTGTGTGTGTGTGTGTGTGTGGGTGTGTGTGTGTAGACTGTGTCAATCGTCTTATTGCAGATTGGTAAAATATCAATATTTTACTAAATATACTTCACAAATTTTTTTTTTAAATTGTATCATGAAAATTAAAAACTTAAAATTATATAATGAAACTTAGTTATTTTCGCATTTTTAAAAAAAAATCATGCGATATTCATAGAATTATAGCATTTTATTTATTCTCAGGCTATTTATACTGCCCATCAATTAATTGCATACTTCTTATAATGCTAAAAATAAATGAAGGTTATCGATTCGTCTCTTCGTAACTGCGCAATGCAACTTTACATTCACTGAAATTAATGGGCTTGTCTTTTTGCGTTATAAAAATTGTAAATAGTTTAAAATCGGCTGGACGTCCTCTGAGAGTCACTGATATCAACAAGCTATCTTTTATTATTTCACCTGAGAGTTATAAGGCATTGGCGGTTGTTTCTGCCCTTATAACGTAGTCGGTAATAGTTTCATCTTCTTTGCGTTTCAGAGACGTTAGTTTTTTATATAGTGATATAATTTTCGGTTTCCCTTTTGATAAATAACGTCCTCTTCATATGTTCAATGCTTTCCGTCCGTCATCCAAGGCGTCTCTTATAATCAGAGATAAACTTCTATAAGCTAAGCATTGGATATTTTCTGCAAAAACAGTCGCGTTCTTTTCGAGAAATTCGGGGTCGTTAGGATTCTCTGTTGGAGATTGTGTAACTTTCTGTATTTCCTAATCTTTAAATATCCCATACATTTCACCTGCCACAATTCGCATTTAGATTCCGACCCGTCAAGGAGAAGACGATGGCTAGGCGCATAACGTGTTAAGTGTTGATACATTATGTTGGACAAATATGGCGGCAGTAAATCAAATCGGAGAAGTATCAATGTCGTCCCGAGCTTGCGTGTTAAGTAATTTCTAGTAACAAAGATAGCAGCAAAGAATCCGTGCAGTTCCGATACGGAGTTGTTTCGAGAGACAGGCCAACCGCGAACTGAGCTTAATCCAAAATTCGACATTTTTTATAATACTATTTAAGCTTCTGATTGGTTGGTTAATATAACAGTGGTTATAAAAGCGTACGACGACATCATCGGTGTAATATCCTCATTATAGCTGGTGGGGATGTGTCTCCTAGCGACTTCGACTGCAGGGTGACTGCGTAGAGTACTCGTCAAGGATCCGTTATGGATACTCAGCCTGAAAGGTGTGGATCGGAAACCGGTCTGTGCCTGTCGGACTGAGGTACACCACTTGGGTAACACCCAGGAGGTCCACCCTCCCAGGCCGTGCCACCCGGCTTTCTGCTGGGGCACATAAATTGCTTGTCGCCTGAAGCACCCCTATTGGGAAATAGCGACGGAGTGACCAGGCAGTTTTTTGTAATTGCAAGACTGTCCCTCTTTTAGGGGAGCTTGCCTATCTTCCACCTTCCAAACTTGTGTCTCACTTTGGTGCGGTGGACACCAAACAAATATCTACCCTCATTATGGTTAGGATGGACTCCTAGCGGCTTCGGCTGCAGGAATACAGGGTAGAGTATACGTCAAGAATCCGTTCTTGACACTCAGCTCAACAGGTGTGGGGTCTCGAACCCGCCCAGCACCTGTCAGACTGAGGTACCCGTTTGGTATTATTCAGGAGGTTCGCCCTTCTAGGCCTTGCCACCCGGTTTTCGGGTAGGGCAAGTTAATTGCTTGTTACCTGAGGCGCCCCGACCCGGAAATGCCAACGGGGATACTAAGGACATTTTTGTAATTGCAAGAGTTCCCCTTGTTTAGGGAAGCTTGCTTTGATACGCACTTTCTTGACCTTGTGTCACATATTGGTGATGCGGGCACCAATTAAATATCTACCCTCATTATAATCAAACACATTTTAACAACAGGCAACATATGTCAATGAACTCAAACGAAAAAATATCGCTTCTTATATACTAGATTTCATATGTTCAATCTTGGATCGGAGAAAGTGCTAGTTAACTGCGTGATACACAATTATATATATATATATATATATATATATATATATATATATATGTGTGTGTGTGTATGTGTGTGTGTGTGGCAATGTAAGTGTGAGGACACTTGTCAACTATACTCAACGAATCCTTGATCTACACACTTGAAATTCGGTTTATACGGTGCTTAGAGGGGTGGAAAATTTTCTAATCGCTTTGCATTCGAAAAAAGCGTTGCTAAGATGTCAAAATGGACAATTTATTATTTGGGGTTCATCGAATCTTTATCTGTCTGTCCATCACTTCACGAGGATTGTACACACTCTTTTTCAAGATTGTGTCAAGCTTTTTTATTGGTTCTCGCGCTTAAATCCCCCTATTTATGTTCTGGTTTGATCTGAGCTCGGGTATTTATTTGTTACTACATTACAATGGACTGTTTACATAAAAAAAACACGCACACAATACTCGCATGCACATATCTCGGTTTCTGTATGAATTAAACTACATTAAGTATATTTTATAACTGGGCAATGGCCGGGTGGTCTGCTAGTATATATATATATATATATATATATATATGTGTATATATATATATATACGTAATAACATGCAAAATATGTATATATGCATGTAATTTCATCCTCCTATCATTTTTACATTGTAAAATTCAGGTTAATGAATATGTAAGTCAACATATTTCCATATTAATAGGTATCCATATATCATGTCAGTGTTTATTAGATGAAAGCGTAATCAGATATCGCATTGTGATTCGATATTTCATGATTCTTCTCTGCAATTATCTTTCCATCTCATCTATTGTCTGAGAATGCAATAGATATCACATGGACTGTTAATGTTATATAGGTCGAATTCTTTCCAATCATTGGACGGACTTTGTTTTTGTTATGTTATACAATGTTCAGTAGTTCCGGGAAAAGCACGCGCGCGCACACACACACACACACACACACACATATATATATATATATATATATATATATATATATATATATATATATATATATATTTGCTGTACATATCACGCGTTTTCAGGTTTAACTATATCTGGGCGAAGGTGTTAGCTCCATAATATTTGATATGCACAAAATACCTTAAGGCGTTACAATTTTCTTAAGAGTGAAGTAGCTTTTGGATTTTAGGAAACAAAACATATCAATCTCTGTCTATGAAATACAAACTCAGAAATAAAAGCTCGTAAGGGAAATCACTCATAAGTTAAATGAAAACTTGCTTCCGTTTTAAAAAGCAGCCGATGATGGTAATGCTAATTATTAAAAGTAAATTACATTAAATTAAAACTAATACAAGATAAATTGAATAAATACACATTTTTAGAATATTTCTAAATAGTATATTAAAACAATTCTATTAGTAATTTCCATTAAAAATATAGAAATAATTAGTAAAACAGATTTTCTTGAATATAATAGTCAAATGAGATTACCTCTAGAATTTTGATTCCTTTTGAATAAATAGTAGGAATAACGATAGTAAATTAGACACAAGGTCGATTTGTAATGTGGTAGAAAACCAGCTCCGCGCAAAAGGGAGTACTCTGGCAGTGTCCGAATAAATAGCAATTGTCTCGATATGAATGGTCTTCCCCACATTGACCGAGGCACAATTCATTAAAAGGTAATTGTCCCGGTATGAAAGGTCTACCCTACATTGAGCAAAACCTAATTACCTAAGTTGGGCAACAGAACAAATACTGCACTGTGATCCCACCAGGAAAAGTTCGTTTTCACTAATGATTTTTAAAAAATGAAAAACTCCATTTTGTGTTTACCAAAGTGTTAAAAAAAACAACTAACCAAGAGTACGAGCTCATAATAATATACGCAGAGATACATCTACACACACAGACCCATCTACACACAACACACACAGACACATCTACGCACACACCCACGCACCCCCCCCCACACACATATATATATATATATATATATATATATATATATATATATATAAAGTGAGAGACTATTACTAATCTTACTCTAAGCGTTCTCACAGATTGTATTCAGAGAGATAACCCACTGTTGCCAACTAGTAGTATTCCCTCGAATATGTTGACACCAATATATTCGAGATAGCATCTCGTTGTGTAAACTGTGAAAAAGAGTTTGTGCTATTGCAACAGCCGGTTGTAACTTATATCTCGCTGGTAATGGCTATTTGTCTTTATTAGATATTAAGCAGCTATAACTTCGCCTAGCTCCTGGCATTTTACTCAATTATCTTGTAGAGTTGTTTTTGACGCTTATATCCTTTGGTCTTTCCATGATCCTTGGAAGGTCTCGACTTTTGTGTGTGGTGGTAGACGATGCCATCATGACACTAATTTTGGGAGGGTTATTAAAGTTAAAATTTCGGTTTCATTTTGCTCAGCACTATATTGTGTTCCTCTATCATTTTGGTTCTGTCTGCTCTTTTTGTTTCTATGTGGCTGCTTAGTGTTTGTAGTTCATATAATTAGCATATTTTTTTTTAAATCTCGCTTGTTTTCCGCGTTATTACCAGTCTTTTTCCCCAACTTCCTTGAGATTGTTACTAGTGCTTATACAATGTTTGCCATCACATCTGTTATACTTGTTTCACTCACTAGAAGTTTTCACACCGACCATCATCATTTGTCTTTCGATTAACAACGCGTGGTGTTTGCTGGAGTCTGTGAAAAAAGTCCGTTCAGATTTCCATTCTTCTTCTTCTTCTTCTTCTTCTTCTTCTTCAGAATTCATTAATTAATTAAGGTTCAGAGTAACTTGCTGGTGGAATCATTATAAGATATTATAATGACAAAACAATTCTTTGACATATTTTAAATGATAATGTACTATGATGAAAAAAAGCAACGGGTCAATAAAGAGCCGTGCTTTTTTAATAGTTTTGCTCGACCTTCACAAAAATATATTGAGAACTTAATTAGTGAAAAGATCTTAGTTTTTCTTTAGTCTAATCTCTAGGTAGGTGCGTCTAAACTCTAATGCCCTTTCTCCACAATTTCCAGTTCAGCATACGCCCACAGTTCAGCATACGCACACAGGTTCGTTATGTTCCTGCCTATTGCAGAATTTTAATTATCGCTGCTCAAGTAGCACGCGCACATGTTTCCTGCATGTCTAATAAAATACCATCGTCTCTGTTCTAACTTTTAAAGTAGCTTCTCCAAATATCGGTGTTATATTGCAGAGATATGGCAGTAGGCAACATTAATATTCACGTAGCATTTCTCCATTTCCATTTCAAAAAAAAGTTATTCTAACAAAGACATGATAACCAGTTACAGTGATGTCTGAATAGAACTAAGGGAAATCAGAAACCAAAAGGAAATTCCTGCAAGGAATTAATACGCCTGCATCAGATCTAACCGAAACTCTGAAAACGCCATCCTGTACAGTTTTTCTAATCTATTCGCAATTTGGGGAAAAATAATCTACGTCAATTTAGAGTTCAATTCTTAACACGTTTTTTAATTAGAAAAATATCCAGGGCAATCATAAAAGTACGACGTCAAGTTTAACACTTTAAAATGCAATAGCGTAAAAGAAAACTGATGAACGACAATTTTCCGTATTCGATAGAATGTCAAATACCAATATCATACAACGGTTTACAGAAATTAATGTGTACACTCATCTTAACATGTCGAATTGGCGTATAGGTTATGAAAAGAATTAAACGCATTGTTTTGACGAATGCGGATATCATTCGATCTCATGAATAGATCGTGGATATTTGTGAGCCAGCATTTATCTTCCCCCAAAACTTCACTCTGTCATTCATTACATTAAGGATATTATACACATTCTCTAGGTTGCTGGTATGTAAAAAATGTGCTGCATTTATACTGACAAAAACTTAGTCGCACAGAATATATTCCTAGGTAGAATGATAATGGCATAGGCAATATAATTAACAAAAGTTGTGTCGGAAAGTGAGTTTAGTCACATGAATTTAACATAAAGATGTTATTCTTTATTCAAGGAGAAGATATAACGAATATAGATCCTAAGTTCCTGTTGATGTCTGCCTGAGTTATATCTATTAATACTAGTCACGTTAAACAAATGGTAAAGATTGAAGAGTGCAGTGAAGCGCGATGATATACGGGGAGTTTGCAATGACAAATTATTCTACTTCCTCTTGCTTAATTATAAAGGCTCGTACATTAGTGAACGCGAGCCGAAAGAGGTGGCATAAATTGCTTGTTTTTAGGTGGGTATCTGTTTGATTTTTTTAAATGGTTAATGATACCATTTCACATGCTTATTCCAGTTTAAACGAAAAGTGTTTAATCAAATGCGTGTTTGCATCATACCCAATAGACGATTGGTCCACTATTCATTCATGGGGTTATGGCGTCGAAAAACACACCGACAATAATTGATTGATCCCTCTCCGTGCACAACATGACACTCCGATGATACTGATATCTACTGATCGTAGAGCACCGTCCCTGGCGCTACCTACTGCCAGTCAGAAAGAGCATTTGTATAAGCTGTAAAACCTGTACCCAAACCCTGTCAATGAAGAACGATTAAACCTTGTCCTATGCAAGCGAGGACACAATCCTACCAGTCTGAGAGTAAAAAATACTGTTTTCAACTAACCGCTCAAATTACGTATATACAAATTGTGAATTTCGAAAATACGATCAATATGAGCAAGTAACATTAAAATCCTACAGAAAAATGTAATATTGTTCGTTCTTTACACATATATAAAAAAACAACGCAAGTTACTATGAAATAAATGAGAAATTCATGAAAATCATAAAAAAAGAATGAAACACTGAATTGAAAGAGGAAGATAATCAGATGTAGATATGACAACAGAGGCAAAACAAATACTCTGGATTATTCTAGATTTCAGATTTGGCGACCAGTATTTGGCGCGGAAAAATAGCCTCGGTTAGATTTGCACCGCTATCTCGAAACACGATCACTTAGTTTTCTGTACACGTTCGCCAGTGCCGCCATTTTCTTTTTTTTTTTTTTTACAGAAATCATGCATAGAGGCGCCGAAGATCGATCATCTGATGCTTGCTGCAATACCGACAACCAAGCACGTCGGAAGATAGGTGAAATATAAGCGTAAATATCCGAGAATGAAAGAGAATTAAAAAAAAAAACGTAATCTTTTTTGTTGCAAACCTCAGTAATGAGACTAGATCTCGTAGAAACAGAGGACGTATTTTTACACTAGCATCCACTAATACACGTATATAAAATAGAAAAGAAGATATAGCCTTTATGGATGACAGTCAACGTTCCGAAAAATGTCGTATAGTAGCAGGCGAAAGGGGGGTGGTACTAATATTGTTGATGCGTCTACTTTCATTGTACCATTGTTTTACTCATTACGCTAAAGAAATCCCTCGAAACAGATAAACGGAACACTGTGATTAATCTCTTACAACATCAACATCTTAAGACTGAGGCAAATATGAACGACAACAAATAATATCAGTCTTCTAATAAGAATTACATAACATATACGAATATGTGGTAGCCTTCTAAAAATACAACCGAGTATATAACAATACATGAGTTGTTCCTTCTATTTTTCAATTTAATATCATCCCATCCAATTTGTGTGGTCTATAAGAAAAACATTTTCAATTAAGCTACACATGTTATAATCTACTACGTAGTGGTCCGCCTTGAAAATACTACAAATCAGTAATAAAGTATACATTTTCTTTCTGAAATGTTATGTAGTTACATTGTTGCAGACAACTGGGTATTTTGGATAACACATATATCTTATAAGTCATTCTAATAAATCGATTAGTTAAGGTATTTACCCATCACTAAATATCTAGGTGCTTTCAATAAGTTTCCAGACTTTTTTCCTAATCCCCTTCGTCCGGCTCCAATGAATTTGTTGTGCCCTTTTAACAACTCCTGGAAAACCCCCATTGAAGTCCTCTTGTGTGAGAGTGTAAATGAACTCCGTTAACGGCTCTTTACTTTCTTAAATTATTTCATAACGAAACGTTTTAGTTGAGTTTATGGAATAAAAAAAAAATTAAAGATGTCTGTACTAAATGGAGTGTGTAGGAACTGCATTTATTTCCATTAAAAAAGTACTCCTCTCTGATATTCTGTGAGTAGCTTGGGACAAAATTCGCGGAAATTTTCCGCTACGTAAGTTACTGGCGTACAATTTTACAATTGTACGTGCAATTCCCACACTATCATCAAACTGTGCAATTATTATCTCGATCGACACACAACGGCCCTTATCAGTGAAATTCTTATTTAACTACTAAACTCTGGTGTTCTGACATCGTTACTCACTCCACACCTCACATAGTCCCCCATAGATGCGCTATGTGAATATCTTATGCCACTCGGAAACTGATGATTCATTCATGCAGGAAGGTTCAAAAGTAGTCTGAAGCATTCCATACGTTTCGATGTCATTTTTCCATGTATAAAACGGAATCTTTTTGCCGATCGTATTTTTAAAATGACATTACGTCCAGCTTGCATTTTTGAAATTCCCCATCTGTGACAATGGATATTCCAATTCTAGCTGTTGCTGGTCATTTGAATCTGAAATTATAACAATCGGTGAGTCATCTCATCAGATATATAGTTGATACATACTAAGTTTTCTATAGTCTATGCCATTTGTAAATACCTGCACAAAAAAACAATGTCTAGAAACTTATTTACGGCACCTCATATTATTGACGACCATACGCGTGTGCACCGGTCTGCGTACAAATATAGTACATAGTTAACGAGGTGTACCAAGCATCCCCGCATCATGAAATACGCTTGAATATATGTAAATCTATACATATACAGATTTATTATTATAAATGACTCGGGTGTAATCACTTAAAATCAAAGCCAAAACATTAAGCGCTACAACTTCATATCCTACGGATATAGCATTCAGGAGAAAGGTAAGCAAGGTTTAATATTCAACGACAGAAAGAGATATATTAAATGTTAGCATGCGTAGACAAAAAAAAAATATATCGACAATTTGAAATCGACAGTTTGTGTTTAATCTAGTCGATACATGTCTATAGGCGTTATCTATCCACCCAAACACATATTTTATTCGTTATCAACTAACCTTCGTAGATGATTCTTTATTCCTGTTAACTTCTCTGTTAGTGTACGATTTTATCGGGTAAATATTTATAGACAGGCGCATACACGTACAGCTACTGTTTTATTTTATAAATATAATTCGAAAAATTTTGTAAAACAATTCGTTGCTTTACAAAACACTGTTTTACTTGCGTATTTTATACGTATTCTTTTCCTTTCGAGGGGAGTCTTAGGGAGGCATACCCTAAATTTGAATGTTTACAAAATAATAAGATTATTCGTTACAAACACCATACACTTAAATATGCATTCTATATTTCTTAAGTTAATATAAGTCAGAGGTAAGATATTACATTAATTTTACGAGACATATACAAGATTGCTTAATACCAAGTTAGAGCAAGATATAGTCTTTTTACTTTCACATCAACATTGAGGTATCTCTACATATTCATGAGTAGGTTTCAGTTTACTAGGTATAACGAACTAGAGTTATCATTATATTGTTTAATCTCATCAAATTGTTATCCAGATGTGTCCTTTTGTAAACTTTCTCCAATATCTATTAAGGATTAGACATTTTAAAAAGTAAGATGGCCCGATAATATCTCCAGTAAGTTATAACTAGTTGATATTAACATACTCATGTATGTGTAGCGACGCCTTTATATTATATAAAATAAATAAAAAGTATATATATATATATATATATATATATATATATATATATATATATATATATATATATATAAATGTAAAGTTGGTTCGTTCTAAACAAATAAAACCCTATTTCTAAGTTACCAATTTATTTGAAATTTTCAGACAACCCATCTTTAGAGTCGAGGTATGTTTTTATGTTATTGAAATAAATTTACCTCGCGATTTATTAAAATTAAAATATTAAATAAAATAAATATATATTTTTTACTGCGAATCTGTTCTGTTGATAAAACTGAACTTCCGGTTCGATTCATTTCACAGCCACGAATTGACGAAAGATTTCATTTTCTGTTAACTCGATAAGTAAAAAAAACCCAAAAAAAACTTACTCATGCAGAGAGTGATCCGTGCTGAAATAATAATGTTATTATTTAAAAAGCCATTCTTAACATGGGGAAGGGAGGGTGTTTTGTACCTATTCTGTACTTTAACCTTACAATTGAATAAAAACATATCATAAAACTTTAAACGTGGAAAACGATTTAAAAAAATAGCGCGGATCACTCTCTGCATTAGCACACACACACACACACACACACACACACACACACACACACACACACACAAAAAAAAAAAAAAATAATAATAATAATAATCCCATATTTTAAAACTTTAAATTCATTTATGTACTTATGTTTTTTTAAATTGTATTTATGTTAAGGCTTCACTCATGAAACATTACGTTTTAATTGTTTAGTTTATTTTCACGGCATTGTTTACATAAAAAAGTTTGTTTTAACTTTTTCTGGTAATCTCCAAAAATACCGTTAGGGCTTACAACATGGCCGCAAGAAGAGTACACAAAAAAACTGCGAATAAAATATATAAAACTCGTAATTTCTGTTTTTAAAGTGGGTTGTCAATTTTCTTTATGAAATATACTTCCAAAATAAACTATTACAGTCGTTTAAAACATAATAGAAGTATTATTTTTTATTTTTTTTAAAACAATGTTTACAAAATGTCTACGAAAAATTGACAACCAACTTTAAAAACAGAAATTACGAGTTTTATATATTTTATTCGCAGTTTTTTTGTGTACTCTTCTTGCGGCCATGTTGTAAGCCCTAACGGTATTTTTGGAGATTACCCTTTTTCTAAACTGTTTCATTTTTACGACATGCCTCAACGTATTATAAACACCCTAACCCCCCCATGTTAAAAAAAAAACAAAAAAAACGCCCTTCCATAAACCTCGAAGCCGTTCTTAACATGGGGAAGTTAGGGTGTTTATAATATGCTGGGGCGAGTCGTAAAATTAACGAAGTTGCTATCTATTATTTATTGCAAAAATTGCTTGAAATTTATTTATTTGACAACAAAATTAAATTTTGGTACTCCTTGGGCGTTGAGTTCCATGGCGACCAGTAGAAAAAATAATAGTCGCTCCCTTAGTCTCCCACCTCACCCCGCGCGTAACATATTTTATTTACTGACGTTGCCGTAACTAAACGATTATCTGTCACATTTACAAACATTTATTTATTTATTTATTTATTTTTAAAAAAGTTTTACTTTTTATGAATATTAAAAGAAAAATGGGTACTCATGCAGAGAGTGATCCATGCTGAAATAATAACATTATTATTTAACAAGCCATTCTTAACATGGGGGAGGGTGTTTTGTACCTATTCTGTACTTTAACCTTGCAATTGATTAAAAAAAAACACGATTTAAAAAATAGCGCAGATCACTCTCTGCATTAGCACCGAAAAATGTTACTATTTCATAATTTCTCACTTTTACAAACATTTGATTTTAAATTTCTCCTTAAATTACGACTTTTATCGACTTTTTTTTAAAATATCCCCCCATGGTGTTTATTCCGAAATCCGTTGTTAACATGGAGAGGTTGGGGGTGTTTATTCTGAAAGCCGTTCTTAACATTTGTGGAGGTGGATCTAATGTAAAAAAAAAAAACAAATAAATAAATTTAAAAAAAAAAACTAAATCATTTACTAATAACTTCTCACTTTTACAAATATTTTTTAATTTACATGCACAGATGAGCAAATTGCTGAATAGTGCGAAAACAAAACATTTAGGTCCACCTCCACAATTTTCTTTTTTAAATGACGACTTTTATTGATAAATAAATTTACTTCTCCGCAACATTTATTGATGAATAAATCTACTTCTCTGCCACGGGCACTGGCCACTGAACCCTTCCTTTTTTTTTAATAGTATTTTCGGGTGGGTATGCTGACAACAAATATCAGTTAAATTTTGCAAATAGCCCCCCCCTCCAAAAGTGGTGTTTATTCCGGAAGCTGCTCTTAATATGAGGAGGTTGGGGAGGGGGGTGATTATAAGGTGGACCTAATCTAAAAAAAAAAACAAGTTGTTTATGCGCACATAAGCAACTATTTTTTTATTAACTTTTTTTTTAATTCTTAATTTAAAAATTAGTAAATTTCAATGAATAGAATAATAAATCATTTATCATTAATATGTGTTTTTGGTTTTGTGTTGAATGAAACTTTTTTTTTTCATTACAACAATAATGAACCAATTTAAATCTTCCGGCATGCTTTTAAGGGTTACGAAATTATCAATAAATCGTTTAGTTACTAAGCCAACGTCAGTAAATAAAAAAAATGTTACATGCGCATGCATTAGCCTTGACTAGGAGGGGGGCTAAGGGAGCAACCATTAAATAATTATGCTGGTCGCCATGGAACTCAACGCCCAAGGAGTACCTAAAGTGGCACTTATGCACTTATGTTACCGTGCTATTTTTTAAAATAGTATTTTCCTGTTAAATTCAAATTTTACAATATGTTTTTCTTTTATTAATTTGTTAAGTGAAATACAGATAACCCGGTCGGTTTCTAATGCGAGGAAAATCTAGCCCCCCCCCCCAAAAAAAAAGGGGTACTCTGGATAATAACAAAACATTAAAATTGCCTCAGTCTCGAAAGATTTCTTCTCTACTGAACGAGGAAAAAAACGGTGAAGTGTAGTTCACCTTCTGTTTCTCTCCCCCTCTCTCAATATCTCTATATCCATCTCTCCCTTTCCCTCTCTCAATCTATCTTTCTCTCTATATCACCCTCTCCATCTCTCTTTGAGCCCCTTTCTCTCTCTAACTCCCTCTATCTCTCTCCTTTCCTCTGTTTCATCCCTCTCTGTTTCTAACACTCCACCTCTCTCTCTTTTTATCTATCAATCCCTTTATCTCTCTATCTCCTTCTCTTTCTCTATTTTCCTCTCACTGTCTCTTTTCTGTCTATATATCTTCCTCTCTATCTGTCCATCTCTAATCCCTCATCCTATTTTAGTCTCCTAAATTAATTACAGTGAATAAGGCATTGTCAAAACATGGATAAATCCTATTTTAGTCACCTAATTTACTGACTGTGAGAATAGAAGTTATTTGGAAATTACTGCTACCTTGAACAGCACCAGAAGTAACTGGTAAAACCTTTCTAATTAAATTGATTTTGGCAGCCATTTGGTAACAAAATGACATAGCCTTAGCCCTTGCTGCATGAGGAATACCTGCGACCTTGCTGCCAAGTAGAAGAATTATTTATTCTACTTTAAAACATTCAACTTTTCAAAAATCTCATCTTCGACATCTCCAAAACATCCAATATGGGGAAAATATTGCAGAAATGCAAACTTATTGCTTAGGATTAATGCACAATGGTACGCAACAAATCACTTGAGGCTCTTGGTCGATCCTTGCAAGATTTGTGTGGCAATGTCAGACCATTTGGGAATGCAGTAATATTGCTTGCAGGAGATTTCAGACAAATGTTACCTGTTATTCTTCAATCAACACCAGCAGATGAAATAAATGCTTGCCTCAAATACTCTACTTTTTTGTTCCATGTGAAGACATTAAACTTAACTCAAAATATGCATGTACAGTTGCAGACTGTTCGATCCGCACAAACACTTTTGCATCACTTGTGGGAAATTGGGTACGAAAAAGTGCCAGCTGATCAGAGTTAAGGGCAAAATTCTTTAACTTTTAACTTCTGTAATTTCTGTAATTTTATTTCATCAAAAGAAGAGTTAGTTTAAAAGGTTTTTGCAGATATTCAAAATATAAGAATTCCATTTGACTGAGTGAATGAGCTATTCTTGCAGGTCAATACAAAGATGCCCATGAACTTAACGCTATAATTAAATGTAAAATTCCAAGTGAGGTAGTCAAATACAAATCAATCGACACTGTTGTGAAAGCAGATAAAGTGGTTAATTATCCAACAGTTATATTTGCCAGGGATGCCACAGCATGTATTGCACCTGAAATATGGTGTACTAATTATCATGTTGTGAAATATAAACCAATCCAAGCTTTGCAATGGCACATAGCTTGCAATAAAAAAATAACAAACAATATCATAGAAACAGCAATCTTAACAGGACCTTTCACAGATGAATATATCTTCATTCCATGCATTCCTATGATTCCACCGGATACATTATTACACTTTAGCAAATTGCACTTTCCAATTTTATTGTCATTTGCAATAACCATCAACAAAGCACAGGGAACAATCTTTACAATTGTGGGCCTTACAGTTACACACTGACTGTTTTTTCACATGGACAATTTATGTTACATATTCAAGAGTCACCAAACCGGAAAATCTCTATATCAGCTAAGAAAATGGAACAACAAAAACTGTGTACCCATGCAAAATGGAAATTTAAACCTATAAGAAACATGCCTTTTCTCATTTTGGAACTTTTTCCATTGCGCCAATTTGAGCCACAACAACGCGTGGCAGGGTACAGCTAGTATATATATATATATATATATATATATATATATATATATATATATATATATATAATTAGTTTTATTAAATAATAATTAAATACCTATAGATACTAGTGTTTCATCCTTTCGGGAATCTTCGGTGCAGGGTGTCATTATTAACACCAGTCGACAACGCGAGCCATCTCTGGCTCGATTGGCAAAGACCGTATCCAATTTGCTACGATTAACCGCGAGAAATAACGATCAATTTAAGCATTGTATTTTTAAATGTTCTTTACGTCATTCACAGAGATCTAATACGATGCTCTATATATAAGAGATAAATTAACCGACTTAATTCAACTGAAAGTGCTCAACGATAAGAAATGCGCCATATCAACTATAGTCAACCACCCATTTGGCAAAAGACAACCATTATAATTAAATGGACAATGAAAGACGCTCAAGGGTACAAAAATAAGAATTGTCCCAGTCGTGAAGGATTTCTCCTCCACCGAAAGAGAACAAGAAATGGAAGTGCGGCATCCGAAGAACAGATGCTGCACTTTGATCCTGACCAAAAGGCCAAGAGTAGCGGTGAACCCGTGGAAAAAGAAAATGAAAACAGGCAGCTGTAAACGACGAAAGGAAGAGAAAAAAAGATAAGATCGTAGCTTATGGTGGAAGAACGTGATGACGTTAAATTGGCCATGACAGCCCGTGGGTGGCGAGGATACCAATGAAATTCCGATCTACAAAGCAAACAGTCGCCGAACAGCGGGGCGACACGTGACCCTATTGAACAGACGCGTGGCCTTTGTGGAATCGGATTCAGCTGTTTTTATGTCCTCTCAAAAATAATTAAGTTAGGCATCTCTGTTTTTATGTCCTGTCAAGTTCCATTAGGGAACAACCGAATGCCAACAGAGAAAGAAAGACAGCTCCTTTTGGGGGTATAGACCGCCTGGCGAAGATTTGACGGACAGTGATCCCTTAATTCTGATTGGCCAACGACCTGAAACGGGAAGAGACCCAGTCCACGCCCCCACAATATAAGCAGCGAGCCTTGAGAGATTGACAGTCAGAGTAAGAGAGAGAGCCTTGCTTCCTTGGGTCCGACGAACGAAGATTCCCCCATCAACTGTCCCTGTCACGTAGATAATTGAGTTGTCTGTCGGAGAGAGAAGAGAAAACCTCGCAGTTAACAAGTGGCCAGTCCCTAACTAAACAGCTAACTGCGATTGTACCCTGATTGAATACAAAGAAGTTTAAACAAAAAGAAACGCTTATTGACTTGGCCCCTTCAATTGTTTTTGCATGGCAAGTCTGTTTTAGGAAACCGGCCGTGACATCATCGCTGAGGATACATCAGAACCGACAACCGGGGTCATTCCACCACTGGACGACGCGCGGGTGACGTAAGTGTCACACTATAACTTTTGCCCGTTTTAACAGACTAAACATATAGTTAATCATATAACAACCAATACGCTCATGATTAAACTAATGATTTCTCGGGTAAATACGGCACATTTTTGTCAAAACGTCCAACTCACAAAACTTGACACTTTGTTGCCAAACGTCCAACTCCACACTGTGTTCAGAACTTTCAATTCCAAAACTAGAAACTTTCAAGTCGACTTACACACGACTACGTACGTAGCACACGTTATTTCAACTCGTTTCCTGCTCGTTTTTATTTACCAGTCTCATTTGCATATAAACTGCAGGAATATGCGTCGCTTACGTGACCGTCAGCAATAAAACCAACTAGGAGTCGCCATTTTGGCCTTTCTGTTCCTTTTTGTTTTATTTACACAACCGACGTTTAGAAACACGCACACCTGCTAGCCGAAGATGTTATGATTTTCTCCACATAAATGATATAGAATCGGTGAATTCGTTTAAATATTATAAGTAAAAAATTCAGAAGACAAGATGATTTATGAAATAATTGTAGCCATGTATTCAGATGAGATTTCTGGTAACAGTTTTATAAAATATGTAACAGGATATGTGTTTATATTTATATTATACTGTTAGTTGATTGCAATGTAATATACTGAGTTCATTTTTAGTGCTTAATGACAAAAGTGAATGTTTTATTTTTTACGGGGAGCTAATAAATATATAATATTTGTTACTCGTACATTTGTTCATTTGCCCGAGAACACTAGGAAATTAAAGAATTAACCGAATACTGAATCCTATATGTAATACATTAATATAACAAGAAACTTTGGTAAAACTACATATTTTTCTATGAAAAAGTCATATAATTCGTTAAATAGTTAGCGCCCTGTTTTTTTGTTTGATTTTCTGAAGGCTGTCAGTTTTGTGTTTTTAATTATATCTTTTGTCCCCAACATACATGAAATCTGATAAATCGCACAGTGGGCAGTCGACTGATTTTGAATCTATAATTGTATCTTTAGGGTAAAGTTTTGATGACATCTGATCGATTAACGCACCCGGTTTGTGCGTTGCGCTGTAAAAGTCTTTGTTATTGAATGGCTTCAATCTAACAATAATGCTATAATATATTCGACCAGATATTAACTTTTTAATACAAGAAATAAGCATATAATGGTTGTTTAGAAATGTACTGTTAACGATACAATCTCACAAGAATTCGTAAATATATGTATCACTTTCTCTGTTATGAGCTTATATATACATATCTATATATCTATCTATATATCTGTTTATTTCTCTCTTTCGATCGATATATATATATATATATATATATATATATATAATCGGTCAATTTAGCTCTTAGGCATAGATCATTGTATAACGATTAGATCACTGTCTGACTGACGTAAAGAATATTTAAAATTAATATGTTTAAATTCAACGTTATTTCACGCGGTTAATGGTAGCCGCATGGATTCGGTCTTTGCTAATCGAGCCAGAGATTGCTCGTGTTGCCGAGTTCGAATCTGTCGACTGGTGTTGATTGTGACAACCTGCACTGAAGATTCTCGAAAAGATGAAACACTAGTGTCTGTATATATTTCATTATTGTAGTAAAAAAATAATTATATATATATATATATATATATATATATATACATATATATATAATTTAAAGGAGATTAGAATAATAGTCTAAAGAGCTAAGTGTATTTTAATGTAATAGTGAAATTACTAGTTTAATTAAAATACAGGAAATGCTCGTTGTAATTTAGATATATAATAAGCTCGATAGTTAAATGTCCTAGAGCTAATTCAATATTAAGTAATGTGATTTATAATTTAAAACTTTTTAAAATTTTTTAAATTTAAAAATCCAAATTTAATTAAATTAAAAATCAGTTTCATAAGAAGGAACAACAACAAAGTCAATTATCTGTACGATCGTTTCGGAAATCCGTGCTTTTTATTTGTGGTATACATGAAGTCACGTAGAACAATTATACATAGTTTTTTTGGTAAGCACGGTCTCCTCATCAGCAAATTTAGGAGGATTTCTATTGAATTGAAAAGACACCAAAAATAAACCTAGCATTAAAAGTAAGGCAGATGAATCTGAAAAATTGAAGTAAAAGGTTTGGATTTAAAATTTATAAGAAAATTAGTATAGGTTAGAGATAGAAATGAGTAGAAAAAATATATATTTTTTTTGAATTTACATAATAAATTTGATTAAAAAATATATAGATATAGTTACCTTTTAGTTTTTTTTTTTTAAATCAGGAACTGTATTTAAAGTAGTCATTTAGATGTTTGCTATAGCTTTTTATTTCATTGAATGATGAATTTTAAAAAGGCGACGCTCGTGCAGTAAATTGTTTCCGTTAGCGTATTTTGATTTAAAGACGCTACAGTTAGTATCTATAGAGAGAGAATATTTATTTTGCAAGTTTTTAAGGGGAGATAATTGTCATGTGTTATTGGCTTTATTTATTATTTGATTTACGAGTCTAAGGGCGGTAATTGGTCTAACTTAATTTATTAAAAAAAAATAAAAATAAATAAAAATAATCTATTTTTACTAATGAGTAATTTTTAATGATTTAAGGTGGTTTATATTTATTAAATTTAAACCAACGTTTATGATTACATGATAGAAGCTCATGTCTTGAATTTACTAGTTTGGTTGTGCTTTTTATATCTTCATATTTTAAAATTTTTAGGGTTTCTTTTGTACATAATGTACAAAATTTATCTCCTGGTTTATATGATTTGCAAGTCTCAATTATTTGCCATTTGAAGTTGAAAGAAATATTGCTATTTTTTAGTTGCCAAATATAGTTGGATAGAGTAGTTTGGTTTGATAGAGAGTTATTTTTAAAAGAATGTTTGTGCGTTGAAATTCTATGTTTTATTGGGCCAGATGTGGAACCAATATATATTACCTCTTGATTATTATGATTATTTTCCGTTAGGTTTATTGTTGGATTATAATGTGGTGGGTTGGTTAGTAATTGATCGGTAGATTGATTTAAGTTGGTGTTATTATTTAATCTGGTAGTTGAGTTATGGCTGTTGATAGGTTCTTGTATATTTGGAGTTTTTGATACTGTGCAGCTATAGATAACATTTTTAATTTTACATGAGCCTTGTAGGGGACATTTATTTTTTCTTCTACAGTTACAGTCCGATGTATTTTGTATAGTTGTATTTTGTAGTTTATTAATTTTATTATTATTAGAGCTAATTATTTTCTGATGAAGGTTAGGCATAGTAGAGTAAGATACTTTAATTGTGTTTTTATTGAAAATCTTATTATATCTATGGGGGGGCTTTAAAGTTCTTATCTAATATTTTAAAAAAATCTCTAGCTATGTTTGTTTCTAGGTTTTTGGAATACGGGGGGTTGAACCATAGGATCTCCTTGTGTCTATTCTTACGTTTGCGGGTTTTAGTTTGTTGTTTATTTATATTATTATCTAATATTTGTAGTTTGGTTGTATCTTTTTTTGTCTCCTAGTTATTTTTCTTAACTCGTATACGGGAAGACATTAACATATTATATATATCTTAATAGGTTTATTTTTAATGCAGTTTATGTTTCTATCATTTTCATTTATGAATTTGATTTGTGAATTATATCCAGAGTTTTTAAGGGCTTCGTTATAGTATTTTTCATTTTTAGTAAATATTGATTTAGTAGAAGACAGTCTAGAAATTCTTAGAGCGATATTGGGAACTATTGATTTTAATATTGATTTAGGGTGGTTTGATTGATTGTGGATGGACATATAGAAGTGATTGGTTAGGTTTATGGTATGGTTCAAAGGTAGAATTTTCAAGATTTAAGGTTATGTCTAAGTGTTATATAGTTATTATTATTATTATTATTATTATTATTATTAGACGATACCACTTGTGCGCGTATGTTACGTGAGTTCTTAGTGAGAGTTCTTGTCTTATTACGTATGATGTTGTATCTTAGAGAGAGAGAGAGAAGTTGTATAAGTTGTTGTACGAGAGACTTTGAGAGATTGTTTATATTAGGAGAGATTCTTATATTTATTAAATGTTCTTTCTTAGATCTTGCTGATGGAAGAAGGAGAAAGCTCTTAGAGTGAAGGGATATAGTGTTCAGACAGTTCGGGCATTTTGTAGACATGAATGAATTTGAGACGTGTATGTAAATACATATAACTCAAATATATAATACAATTGGACTTTACCTTTGTATAAGAAACATAAGACACAAGACGAGCTTTACAAAACACATAATGGTTTATTCTTCACACGGCCGTGTTCCATCACCAAGAATTCAAAGTCTCACATTTTTCCTTGAAGTGACGACTCGCTTCCAGACGTCTGACTGTCTCTGAGTCTCTTCACTGACTGTCTAACTCTCACTAAAGTTTTTCTCTATTCTAGAACTTTCTATTTTCCGTGACGTCATACACATGTTAAAACATGTGCATTCTTTGACGTTTCCTGGACATACGTGTCCAAACTTTTCCTATTTCTACAAAAGGAATTTTAACCTATATTCAATATGTTAAAACATTATCTTATAAGCTGCATTCTTTCAATTTAAAATTTCATAATAAACTTGACAGCTCACATTCTTTTCTTGAAATATTTATCTATTTCTACACAAATGTTTTGTTTTACATTTTTAAATTCTTACACGTAATCTATTTCTAAACTAGATTACGAGGTTCGAATTTCGCCTATGCTCTTTCATTTTCATTTTAAACTAAATTCTCCATTTTTATACTTACATGAAAAGGGGACAGCCCTTATCATGTAACATCCCTCCCTTCCATATTTCACACAAAAAAAATGTATGCATTTTTAAATTTAGTACATTTTTTTTTATTTTTACATCTACACAACCACACGGCTAGAAAGATCAGGCTAAAAAAAAACACAAAAAAAATCTCTTTCAGTCAGCCCTTCACGGCCGACTTCACAATTATTATTTTTTTTTTTTTATAAGATCAGGACCTTTCTGATCTTTGTGGCATTTACTTTTTGGGTGTAGGATATTTACCTATGATACACATCAGCTATTTTCCAGCCACCCATATGTCGCAGACTAGAGGTTTTCACCTTTCTCGAAATGGACGACTTCCTTCGTCTCAAAAGTGTTCTGATCTCTCTTTCCGCATGGTTAGTCTTATCAAGTATGGCTTTGTTTTTTGTTTTTTTTAATTCTATAACTATCTCATACGGGACATATCAAAGCTCATATACTTAAATCTTTGTGGTTGGCTTCAGAAGTTTAAGATATACCTTTTTTTCTCTCATACGGATTCACTCGGATTTCCTTGCTTTGATTCTTGAAACTTCGACGAGGATTTAGAAATATCACCCCTAACTAACTAACACGTTTCCTGCGACCAACAACTTAATTGCGCCTAAATTCTATCTAATTGCCCGATTTTTTGTGATTTTTCTTTTCTCTCACCAGGGCTTCCAAGATCCAGCAGATATATCCCACATTCATGCTTCTCTAAAAAAGAAATACAAGGTTATATCTTTCTTACGTAATCTACGGCATATTTTTGACTGTCTCTTACTTCATTAAGCTATATGTGATTGCCTCGGGACTACCTCTCATCGGTTTACTGGTCCCCTTAAGAATTTTCGTATTCTTTCCAACGCCTGTTTATTAACTAAGCCAAGACTTATTTACTACTTTGCTTGGAGTCGTTTTTTTTTTTTTTTTTTTTTTTTTTTTTTTTTTACAAAGGCATCACCACATTATCAAGGCCCAGAGGCCACTCAAGGATAAGGGTTAAAGAGTGTACAGTAGAAATTGGTCAATATAGTAATCATTAGTAATGAAAATTTGGTAAATTTAATAACTTATATGGAACGGCTCATCAAGAACTTATTTACTTTAGACTTGAACACAACCATATTGTAGTCAGCCGGAAAGCAGGAAAACGGAAGACAATTCCACAGGCGTGCAGTTCTAAGAAAGAAGCTTTGTTCATGGAATCTACGTTTAGGTTTAGCCACAGATAAAGAGTGGGGGAAATTATTGATAGTGTTTACAGCTAGACGAGTGTTTCTTGTGAAAGTTTGGCGAGGGGGGACCAAAGATTGAAGCTCAGTTGAACACTTTCCATGAAAATAACGATACATCAGAGACAAACTCGCAACATCTCTTCTGTGAGATAGAGGTTGCAAGGAGGAGAAAAGGACATCTCCTACGAGGCTACGAAGTCTATTTTGAACTCTATCAAGGCAGGACAAGTCCTTTCTAGCAGCTCCTGCCCAGATGTGGCAACAGTATTCCATCCTTGGACGTACCTGGCTCTTATATAGGTAGAGAATACCATCAGCAGTGAGATATCTACTGGATCGATAGAAAGATCCCACCATTTTTCCAGCGGCCTTGGCAACAGATTTGATATACGTGTTCCATTTAAGATCAGGAATAATGGTCAAGCCCAGAAGCTTGTCAAAACTTGAGGCCTCCTGAAGACGAGAGCCATTCATTTCAATTGATGACAAATGTGGATTAGAATGTTGATGATGTAAAGAGAGAAGCTTGGTTTTAGATGCATTAAAAGTAACCAGCCACTCCTTTCCCCATTGTACTACGTGCTCAAGATCAGAGGAGAGAGAATTGGAGAGAACTTGGTCGTTTACTGTCTTAGATGTGGTACCATAAATGGTAGTGTCGTCAGCATAAATGTCTACAAATGATGTAAGGATATGATTTGGAAGATCATTAATGTAGATCAGGAAAAGAGTTGGGCCCAGGATGGATCCCTGAGGGACACCGGCATTAATACTGTGAGCTTCTGATTTTTGCCCCTCAACTACTACTCTTATGAACCTATCAGAAAGAAATGATTTAATAATTGAGAAGACTTTTCCAGCTATACCATAGCTAGCGATCTTATGAAGTAAACCTTTATGCCATACCCTATCAAAGGCTTTAGATATGTCAAGAGCAATTGCTCTAGAAAGATTGCCACCGTCGAGAGATTTGCTAATCCTATGCGATATAACTGTAATGACATCTGCTGTAGATCTAGCAGAACGGAAACCATATTGAGTGTCACTAAGAAGGTTATTTTTGTTGAGATGTTTGATTACTTCTGTATTTAACACAGATTCTAGCAACTTACTCATGACGCACAGGAGACTTATTGGCCTGTACTGAGAGGGGGATGAGCGATTACCTGAATTCTTAAATACAGGGCATACTGATGAGGTTTTCCAGGGAGATGGGAAACTATTCTCCTTAAGACAACGTTTAAACAGTTTTGTAAGTATGGGCGCTAATTCAGGTTGAAGTTTTTTGAGTACTATAATTGGAATACCATCAGGGCCAGTTGCTTTACTCGAATCAAGGTTTTTGATTAGCTTCGCAACATCACGTACAGATATACGTATATCACATAGCGTGTTTTCTGATACAGGAGGAAATATTGGGGGTTGGCGGTCTTGGTCGCAAAGGGTAGAATTTGCTGCAAAGTTCTTGACAAAGAGTTTGGCTTTGTCTGATGCTGACGAGATTACCTCAGGTCCATTGATAATAGTTGGGATGGAGCACACGCTTCTGTTCAGGATTCTGTTTGCTATTTGCCAAAACTGGTGGGAACCAAGCCGCTGCTCAGCTACTTTGGACTTAACAGATTGAGCATACAACTCTCTTGCGTTCCTTATTACTTTCTTACAATGGTTGCTGGCAGTCCTGAAAACGGCTTTAGTTTCCATACATCTATTACGTTTGAAGCAGTGGAAAAAGTGATTTCTGTGCGCAATGGCAGCAGCACATTCTGGAGAGAACCATGGCTGGCTGTTAGGTTTTTTCTGAAACTTTTTAGAGGGTATGAAATGGTCAATACCTACAATTAACCATTCAGTTAGGTCTAATACTATAGAGGACACATCCTTTTTAAACATGGAATGCAGAGGTAGATCAGATATAAATGTACGTAAGCTATCCCAGTCAGCCTTAGTGTATCGATATACTGTACGATGAAGAGGTACATCTGGGGACTTATTACATTTCATTTTTATCTTAATTGATACAACAGAGTGGTCGGAAGATCCAAGAGGCGACAGAACAGAAACTGAACATAGTTCAGGGCAAGTTGTGAGAAAAAGGTCTAGTAGGCTCGCATACTGGCCATCATTATCGGGCACACGGGTAGGTTCCTGAACAATCTGAGTGAGGTCATAGGCAATGGAGAAATCATGACAGAACCTCCCCTCATCATCGGTCTTGTTTGAGTGGGTCAACCATTCAACGTTGTGAACATTGAAGTCTCCACATACGTGAATGTTAGCTGAAGGATAAGTAGAAAGGACTTGGTCAATTTTCTCAGATATGCTTTGAAAGATAGTAACTCCACTGTTGTGGGGGCGATAGAGAGTAAATATAAATGCAGTAGTGTGAGCTAAAGCAACCCGGAAGCACATATAGGGTAAGTTAGGATCTTCCCTGGAGATGTCCCTCCCACATGGAAAGCTATCTTTAATATAGGCACATATTCCATGCCCATGGCGATCTTGGGGGTCAGATTTAGAAGTTAAGTTAGAGTATCCTGAAATTGCAAACTCATCTAGGGAAATAGCCTGTCCAATGCCAGTTTCACTTAAAAATAAAAGGTCTGGTTTAGTCTCCTGTAATTGGGTTTCAACCTCTGGAAGGTTAGAACGAAGACCCCTGATGTTGGAGAAGGAGACATGGTAGTAGGGGTCTACGTTGGAAGTTGGGGAACCGGGTTTAATCGTGTATTTTTTCTTGAAACTTGTCATGATGAAATTTTGGAATTTGTGGACTAGGTCGACAAATTTACTTAGAGCAGGACAGAGAGGGGAAATTAAGAGAGAAAAAGAAACGAAGATTTTTTTTTTTATTTGTAGTTAATGATAAGGTAAAGCCGTAACAATTACCCACTAGTATGGCATCGAGAGGCCCCACCAGAAGCTACTGCATGGTCCAGAATCCATTCACCAAATGGCAATACAGCAGCCCCAGTACTTTGCACCTGCTGATAGGACAGCCTCCTTAGTGGTTAATCCAAGGTTCGGGTCCCTGACTATCAGGCGGATAACGTCAGCCCAGACAAAACGTTTACCTCCAGCACCCTTACTAGTGACATGGCTACAAGGATAGACATAGAAACAGAAAATTTCCGCCATCTCAGCCAACTGTTCGCAAAAATACTGCCAACCTAGAAAACAGCTTTTTCTTCTCCCTTTGTCCGAAAAATCACTCATTTAAAAAAATGAGGACTGAGGGACAAATAAGAAGAAGCGAGAGTAACAGGAGCTGCCGATAACGCATCCACAATGCGTTTTCTACTCTCCATTAAAAAAAAAAAAAAAAAAAAAAAAAAAAAACACTATTAAGTATTGTACTTAATAAAAGTCCAACGGACGTGTTTAAGGGAAAGTATGGTGATAGATTCCCCTCACACGAACTAAAAATGAGTATAATTCGTAATTTTTGCTATCAACTCGGTGGATAAATAAACATATGTACGAGGAAAAAAAAAAAAAAAAAAAAAAAAGGCTAGCATTTAATAAAACAGAAATACACAAATTAAATACTGAAATAAAATGGAGTTGTTAATATTTTAAATCTAAAATAAAAAGCATGATTGAAATCACTTATCTCAACAAAAACAATTCCGTCTCCAAATTGCAAACTGTGTTGAAAGAACTTCAGTTAGTAGCGTTCAAAACATTTTTTTTTTTAAATTAGCCGTTAATAGAAAATCGTGATTTTATTCTGAACTTAAGCTAGTAACGTTTTAAGAAGCTTACGATATAAAAGAAAAGGCTGATGGGGGGGGGGGTTCTTCCGAAAGTAAGTTGGTGCCGTTATAAGTAATTTCGAGATAAGATGGAAGCCGGTATTGGACTAGAAAAAAAGCTAGCATTTAATAAAACAGAAATACACAAATTAAATACTGAAATAAAATGGAGTTGTTAATATTTTAAATCTAAAATAAAAAGCATGATTGAAATCACTTATCTCAACAAAAACAATTCCGTCTCCAAATTGCAAACTGTGTTGAAAGAACTTCAGTTAGTAGCGTTCAAAACATTTTTTTTTTGAAATTAGCCGTTAATAGAAAATCGTGATTTTATTCTGAACTTAAGCTAGTAACGTTTTAAGAAGCTTACGATATAAAAGAAAAGGCTGATGGGGGGGGGGTTCTTCCGAAAGTAAGTTGGTGCCGTTATAAGTAATTTCGAGATAAGATGGAAGCCGGTATTGGACTAGAAAAAAAGCTAGCATTTAATAAAACAGAAATACACAAATTAAATACTGAAATAAAATGGAGTTGTTAATATTTTAAATCTAAAATAAAAAGCATGATTGAAATCACTTATCTCAACAAAAACAATTCCGTCTCCAAATTGCAAACTGTGTTGAAAGAACTTCAGTTAGTAGCGTTCAAAACATTTTTTTTTTAAATTAGCCGTTAATAGAAAATCGTGATTTTATTCTGAACTTAAGCTAGTAACGTTTTAAGAAGCTTACGATATAAAAGAAAAGGCTGATGGGGGGGGGTTCTTCCGAAAGTAAGTTGGTGCCGTTATAAGTAATTTCGAGATAAGATTGAAGCCGGTATTGGACTAGAAAAAAAGCTAGCATTTAATAAAACAGAAATACACAAATTAAATACTGAAATAAAATGGAGTTGTTAATATTTTAAATCTAAAATAAAAAGCATGATTGAAATCACTTATCTCAACAAAAACAATTCCGTCTCCAAATTGCAAACTGTGTTGAAAGAACTTCAGTTAGTAGCGTTCAAAACATTTTTTTTTGAAATTAGCCGTTAATAGAAAATCGTGATTTTATTCTGAACTTAAGCTAGTAACGTTTTAAGAAGCTTACGATATAAAAGAAAAGGCTGATGGGGGGGTTCTTCCGAAAGTAAGTTGGTGCCGTTATAAGTAATTTTGGAGATAAGATGGAAGCCGGTATTGGACTAGAAAAAAAGCTAGCATTTAATAAAACAGAAATACACAAATTAAATACTGAAATAAAATGGAGTTGTTAATATTTTAAATCTAAAATAAAAAGCATGATTGAAATCACTTATCTCAACAAAAACAATTCCGTCTCCAAATTGCAAACTGTGTTGAAAGAACTTCAGTTAGTAGCGTTCAAAACATTTTTTTTTTAAATTAGCCGTTAATAGAAAATCGTGATTTTATTCTGAACTTAAGCTAGTAACGTTTTAAGAAGCTTACGATATAAAAGAAAAGGCTGATGGGGGGGGGTTCTTCCGAAAGTAAGTTGGTGCCGTTATAAGTAATTTCGAGATAAGATGGAAGCCGGTATTGGACTAGAAAAAAAGCTAGCATTTAATAAAACAGAAATACACAAATTAAATACTGAAATAAAATGGAGTTGTTAATATTTTAAATCTAAAATAAAAAGCATGATTGAAATCACTTATCTCAACAAAAACAATTCCGTCTCCAATTGCAAACTGTGTTTACGTGCAACCAGCTTATTTTAAGCACTTAATTAACCAGGTTCCCAAATTTTTCGTATAGGGGCACTTCTTCTGCTTATCAATCCCTACCAAGTAACTTTTCTTGGAGAAAAATTTTTAGGATCTCTAAAAAAAAAAAGCAACAAAACCAAATGCTAAAACAAAACATCTTTCTTACGGCTTATCACATCTAAAAACTCTCCAAATACCCGTTTACGTAATTTTAATTCTTGTCCCCCTTCTAAAATTCTAACTGAATCTGTAAGCCAACCATACGTCTTAACTTATTTTCTACTAGATCATTTTAATCTAATGTATATTTACGGATAACTTTGAATTCTTGCTGTGAAAATCAAACATTACATACATAAGACAATTTACAATATTTGTTCAACATCATAAAAACATTTTCAAAAAAAAAATACCTTAATACATTTAAACATTTTGCAACAGTTATAACTTTTTTTTTTACAACAAAAAAAAATCATCTGTAACAAACAACAATTCAACAGTCTGTCCAAAACAATTGTCCCTTTTTTTTTCAAAAACAAAATAAATGAACACGCAAAAGCCGAAAAGTTCACTATGAACACAAATGCATTTCAAAACAATTTACACGCTGTTTCATAGAGAGTACATGCGACCTTTGAAATTCCTGTTTTGATTGACAGATTAAATTCAACAATTCGTCCAAACGATTTCATATTGACACAGATTTTCTAATGACACTTCTACAAATTTCAAAACAATAATAGATTGCACAATCTCTGCATTCGCGTGTATGTGTGTGTGTGTGTTTTTTTAACAGGCCAATTCATTTATCAATGAATTACGTTTGGTGACTTGTTTACTATTTTTTTCCATTACTACGAATTTCTTTTTACGGCATATCGGCCTTTTCTTCTTTTTCTTTTTAATATTTCTTGTATCTTTTGTTCTCTGTGTGCGTGTATGTTCAAAATTTTTTTTTCATTTTTTTTTCTTCGCATTTCTGTGATCGTGTAATTTTTTTTCTTTTTCCGTGGTATTATTTATTTATTATTATTTTTTTTAATTATGTTGGACCCTTTTAAAACGTTGTGTTTCTTTTTCTTTTTCGAATTCTGTAATCGTGTGATTTTTTTTTCTTTTTCCGTGGTATTATTTATTTATTTTTTTAAATTATGTTGGACCCCTTTAAAACGTTGTGTTTCTTTTTCTTTTTCGAATTCTGTGATCGTGTAATTTTTCTTTTTCCGTGGTATTATTTATTTTTTTTTTGAATTATGTTGGACGCCTTTAAAACGTTGTGTTTCTTTTTTTCTTTTTTTTCGTGGTATCGACCCCAGGTTCGGTTTCTGCATCGCTGATGCAAAAGGTTCACGAACACCAAATTGAGAGTGTTATATAGTTGTTTCATTAAAGAGTCTTAGAGAGAGACTATTATAAGTGATGCTTTTTCTTGTGAGAGTTCTTATTAGTAAAGATATGAGTCTTAGTGAGAGAGAGAAGTTGTATAAGTTGTTGTACGAGAGACTGAGGGATTGTTTATATTAGGAGAGATTCTTATATTTATTAAATGTTCTTTCTTAGATCTTGCTGATGGAAGAAGGAGAAAGCTCTTAAAGTGAAGGGATATAGTGTTCAGACAGTTCGGGCATTTTGTAGACATGAATGAATTTGAGACGTGTATGTAAATACATATAACACAAATATATAATACAATTGGACTTTACCTTTGTATAAGAAACATAAGACACAAGACGAGCTTTACAAAACACATAATGGTTTATTCTTCACACGGCCGTGTTCCATCACCAAGAATTCAAAGTCTCACATTTTTCCTTGAAGTGACGACTCGCTTCCAGACGTCTGACTGTCTCTGAGTCTCTTCACTGACTGTCTAACTCTCACTAAAGTTTTTCTCTATTCTAGAACTTTCTATTTTCCGTGACGTCATACACATGTTAAAACATGTGCATTCTTTGACGTTTCCTGGACATACGTGTCCAAACTTTTCCTATTTCTACAAAAGGAATTTTAACCTATATTCAATATGTTAAAACATTATCTTATAAGCTGCATTCTTTCAATTTAAAATTTCATAATAAACTTGACAGCTCACATTCTTTTCATGAAATATTTATCTATTTCTACACAAATGTTTTGTTTTACATTTTTAAATTCTCACACGTAATCTATTTCTAAACTAGATTACGAGGTTCGAATTTCGCCTATGCTCTTTCATTTTCATTTTAAACTAAATTCTCCATTTTTATACTTACATGAAATGGGGACATCCCTTATCATGTAACATAAGAAATTAACAATTTTTTTTATTAGGGTTGATTTTTATACTAAGTCCATAATTTTTAAATAATTTATGTAGAGCTTTAATTGCTTTTTCATAATTTTTATTAGTAGAATTCGTTATGAAAAGTGCATCATCTATATATATATATATATATATATATATATTGATATAAAAGTGATTTGTGGAAGACAATATAATACAGGGGTGCAGCAATAGGCAAAAACTGAAACAAATCAATACAAATGATGGTGGAATAATGTATCCAACTTTTATTAATACAGTGTATATTTCGTATGTGTTCCCTTTATGTAAGTATAGTCCATATTGTATGGTACTTCGGAGAAACTAAACTTTTCATCAGATAAATATCGACGTTAGTTAAAACGTGCACAAGAAGCCGATTGTTAACGTGATAGTGAATATTTTATGAATTAGGTAAAAGTAAATTCATGGATTGATTATTATGTTTCTCTTTTTATATCTTTAGTAGTGCTTTTTTATTTTATTTTATTTTATTATTGGTTTATTTTGTTCGTGTTAAAATTGTCATTTATTATTTTAAAATTTACGATTAACATAATGAGTTTTATTATAATTAAATTGCTATTTAATTTAATAAGGTTTTAGTGGAGTATTGATTGCATTACTGCATTTTTTATATGTTAAATTCTTTGTAGTAATTGTTGTAAAATTTATAATTATAAAGACTATTTTTTAAATTTAATTCTTTCTGCCTTTTATCAGTGAATGCAAACAGTGTTTTTATTGTGCAGATTTTATTCTATAATCTGCGCATTTTTAATCTTTGTAAAGTTATATTCGTTTAATCTATCAATATAATAAAAAGTCGTTTATTTGTGTGCCGTTTGAATTAAATTGTAATCCGACTATCTCTATCCTTCTCCATATCTAATATTTATACAATAAAGGTTTGTTCTATAGTTTATTTTGATGCTGAATTTTAACTGTAACTTAGAGAGTAATACAATTTGTTAATAAGCGATGCGATATTAATAGGGTTCTATATTTTCTCAGACACATTCATACAGGCTGAAGTTTTGGAGTGAAGGTAAATTCATATGTCGTAATTTCTTTATGTCATAACTCTAGTATATATATATATATATATATATATATATATATATATATATATATATATATATATGAGGGTGTGTATACACACACACATATATACGCACACATATATAAATTATTATGCTTATATATATATATACACACACACACATATATATATATATGAGCATAATACTTTCATACGTATATATATATATATATATATATATATATATATATATATATATATATATATATATATATATATATGAGCATAATAATTTCCTTAACTCAAAATCTTGCAGAGCTATGATGACGAGGTTGGTTGCTTTAACATGGCAGGTGTTTTCTGCTTCATAATTTATGTTTCTTCATAGTAACCCAATCATGCAGACACTTTGTCAGGGATTTAATGACGCGTATGTGGTGCTGACACTTGTTCATTACAGAGATGGCTTTCTTAACGTCTCACACCGAAAATATCTGCAACAGATGTGGTAAAACTTTTACGTCATTAATGTAAAAGTTTAATTATAATTACAATCTAATTTGTAACCATCTCTGATCCATTCGAGTTGAATAGAAAATAAGACGCATTATTTTGGAACAGCTTTTGCCGTTCCATACATACATTCATACATATATAAATATATATATATATGTATATATATATATATATATACATAATATATATGTGTGTGTGTGTGTGTACGTGAATGTGTAACATTATGTCGCTACTATAAAATCTGATAGAAGTAGACTTATTAGCGATGACCCTCTGTATGGTAACACTTTTCACAGAAGATATAACGGAGTTTCAGAATCAAAAGTGGAACATATCTACAGACTAATATAATATAATATAATATAGAATTTTAATAACTAAAAACAAGTCTATATTTTTTAATCTTTAAGAGATTAAGCTGATGATACAGGACACATGTTTTAAAAGGCATGTCATAGATAATGGAATTTGAATAAAACGAAAGTTGAAAACATACTGCTAGTGGTCAGATATTGTTTAGATTTCTGGAACCAATTACAATTAATTACTAAGGCGTTACAGTTTAGAACTACGTATATGTTCTTTTAAAATGATATTTAATGCCAGTAATGCGTTTGTTATCTGAATACGATCAACATTTTGAAACTAATAAAATATAATGGATCAACCTTAAGTAATCATAAACAATCGAGGTCCAAGAAACCTTGCTCAATTAGTGTGTCATGTATATAAATCAGGATTAAATATAATACATAGCGATCATATTTAAATAACTTATTCATAGTATCCGTTCATATCCATGAGAATTTCTGTACAACAATTGAAATTTTGAAAATATTTAATTATCAATATCTAATAATTATTGTTATGATTTCAAAATATTCTAACACATCTGAATTTCTACAAATATTCTCGTATTTTGCACCATTTACATACAATAAAATGAACATACGTACGAGGATTATTCAATGAGTCTCCAATCATTTCTCTACACGCATTTAAACTGTTGAAGACTATTGAAAGTTAAGTATATTATTGCTATTTATTTTATGCGATAACTGGCAATTTTTGTTATGATAAGGTTCAAATGAATAACGACGGCCAAATTAAAACACACCATACTAAAACCAGATTGGCACAGCTGGTGAATTTCACGACTGCATTCTGGACTTGAGAACATTATAAAACAATTCTCTATAATAAATTTATATTTTTAACTCGGAAAACCTTCCACAGAATGTTATTGAATTCTTCAGACTGTTTTGCACAATCTTAAATCAATCGGTCACCGGCTCTTCAGTGGCCAAAGAGATAATATCAACGCAGGCAGACTATAAGGAATGATGACATTGTAGGCGGAGGAAATTACTTCGAAATCAGACTGCAGTATCATATATGAATAATTAATAAACTGCCCCTGTGAGAAAAACTTATTGAATGCACCACGTGTATTTCACATCATCTCGTTTTACGAAGACTAGCTGCGTTCCAAATGTCATAATCATCGAAAATTAGTTTAAATATTGAATCGTATCAACATATAAACGTAAACACAATTCATAAAAATAACGAAATTATTGAGAATAGACAGCATATCAATAAATACTGTACGCTCTTAAACATAAATGCACTTCATAAAAATAACGAAATTATTGACAATGGAAGCAAATCAATAAATACTGTACGCGCTTACATATCAAGAATCAGATATTTGTCTTCAATGTTTTATGTACAAAAAATGTTTCAGATGAAACGCCCTTGGCATCTCCCAGTCATTGTTATCAGAATGTAGAACAATTAGCAGAAACACTAATCAAGGTTTGGATGACCTCCGGTCTTCCCGCCAGGCACAGTATCAAAGAACATTTCAATTATTTGCCAGTCAATATCGATAAAAAGACATGAAAAATATTTGTTAATTTGCTTCACCAAATCGTGTATATATATATATATATATATATATATATATATATATATATATATATATATATATATATATATATATATATACACTAGCATTTCAGCCCGGCGTTGCCCGCAAGAGTGTTTGAAGGTGTATGATGAGCAAAAAATACAAAAAAACGGTCATTTTTTTTAAACTTTGACCCCTATTATGACCCCTTAACATTTATTCTTTTGGGTTCAAATCAAGTTAGAGCTATGTCCAAGAAACGTATATATAAAATTACAAGTGTTAACACCCAAAATTGGCAGAGAAGTTTTGTAGAGTTCTAAAAGGTTAAAGCGTTGAACTTTGACCCTTTAACAGCGATATTTCTGGCCGAACACTAATCACAACAATTCTCCCAAATCTCAGTACCTGTGTATCATATTTCGAGTCTGTAGACTTAAAACTGACAGAGTTATTGCGTAGCGAAATGTTCACAGATACACACAGACGCATAGCCACACACACACACACACGTTCACTTATATGCATATATATATATATATATATATATATATATATATATGCATATATATATATATATTCGCTTGAATTCGGCGTTAAATATTTCTTAATTACCTTCATTTCTGTTACCTTTTTGGTGACTCTGACGTAGATAGTCAGCAAATGAAGCAAATGCTGGCATCATGGCTGGGTTCGATACTTATAGTCATCTGAATTGTTACCCTACACCGATAATGGTATAAGCATGAAACAGTTAATTCTGTATGTATAAATAAAGACTTATTATTTAATTATTATTTTTATATATACACATGCACATATTTAATTGTAGTTAAATTACAAAACTTTTTAGTGCATTCATGATTATAGGTAATATCGATTGAATTAGCACGAGGATATATTTTTTTAATTATTCATATAAAGTGCTATTGTTCATTGAAATCTATAATGAGATACTTAAACTATTTTATTAGTTATAACTAGTTGTGTTGGTTCATAAAATATGTGCACACATACACGCACACACATATCATATATATATATATATATATATATATATATATATGCTATTTGCTTGTTTTCTTAATACTTTTTTAATGAATTTAATTATTTATAGGAAGTGCATTTTTACCAATGTGCGAGTTGAGAATTTTTCCCTTGGCTATTAGAGTACCCCTAACCAGGGAGCGGCATAAGTATTGTTGAAAAAATAATTATCCACTGACATGTGTTTCGTCGTCTTTTTCATCAAAGTGAGTCCATTTAGTGAGATTAATATTGACCCCATGGTAAAAACGTAAACATCTTACATAAGGGTACATCGCAGGACTAATGAATGTATCGCGTTTTTTATGTAGATGGGGTTTGTTTGTTTTTTTGTGATATTTTTTAAATTAATTCAATTATTCATACGAAAGTGAATTTTTTTTCTAAATGCGAGTTGGGCAAAGTTCCCCTTTTGATCAATTTACTACCCCTAAATAGGGAATGGCATATGTATTGTTAAAATACGACTCGCCAGAGTGGCTGAATCTAGCAAGATTCGCAATATGGACCCCAGTGTAAGATAATTGTATATATAGAGAGAACGAGAAAGAAAGAAAGAAAGAAAGAGAAAAGGATAAAAAGGGCTCCTGGCTTGACGGTATAATGCAACGCTTCTGAATCTCATAATAATTTAGTGAAACTAAGAATAGGCCGGCGTTGTTATTACTAGTACAATGCCTATTCATGTATGTATAAAGAGGTCCACCGCTTTATAAGATAATTTTTTTACGTGTTCAAAACGCTTCTAATATATTACACACGATTACTTAATAATATCGTTTCTGAAAACAAAATATGCAGTTGTATATGGAAGTTGTCGTGTCTCGGCATTAATTAAACCGGTTGATACGGCGTTACACAGACTAGGCTGAAACATAAGCCAAACTATTATGCTAATAGACCATATTAGCGTTTGCAATAAGCCAGAGTTAAACACAGGGATATCCCTAATCTGAGAAGAATCCAGCACCGTAAAGGACTTAAAATGTAGTAGGAAATTATATTTCTTCAGTTTAAAAGGATTTATCTTTCACTGAACAAATATTAAAAAACGTAAAGTGTAATATGAGAACACGTATTGTACTTTTTTTTTTCTAAAGAAAATAGCAAAGGGAAATTATGATAGCTATCCAATACGTTTGGTATATACTCTACGTGCATTTAATCAAATCAGTTCTTAAATTTTCTCCCGGTTCGATTCCATTCTGTCTACGTGCACAGGCCGAAAAACATTAAAAATTGTATATGATATATGAATAAAATGCTAGTGGAGATACCTAATACCATTCCCTTGTTTCATTACCCAGTTTCACATTTAAATGTTGCGGTAATAAATCGAAGCAAAATAAATGTAATAAATAACAGAAATATGTGGGTTACTTATAGTTGAAGTACATCCCTACGTTCGGTATGATACATAAATATTTTGATGCAAGAATTAAGAGGCTAATATTTATGATCGTGATTAATAAGGACCTGTGAGGAAGTAAGCTGCGTGATGATGTTAACATTACATTTAAACATCTGCAGTTTATTATAATTCGGGATGCAGATAACAGGAAGGGAATTTCACAATCTAGTAATCTCATCAGATCAAACTATTATAGAATGAGGCTTACGTGCATATGCCTTAGATCTACTACCAATTTTCTCTATTTCATTTTACTTGAAACAGTAAAATTGCTCATGTAATTGTTTCAACTATATTATTTTTTACTTCTGCAGTGAATAAATAAAGTAAACTTTTAATTCACTTATATTTTAAATGGAAATACTTTCAGGCAAGACACGGTGATACTTTAGTTAAGGGGTTACGCAGAAGGAAATGTGATCATCGCCAACTCAGGAGATTTCTATTGGGCTCGGTCCTGACAAAAAGACGAAGGATGCAGGTAGAAATACACATAATCAACAAGTGGAAAGTTCCTCAGGCTGGCAGTTCACGAAAAGAAACTAATAGAATAGGAAATTGTATTACCACGAGGTGCCAGGATAGTAAATGTATGGAGTTTACTAGAATCGAATCAATTATACTAGGGCAAAAGAAGCAGGGAATAGATCAGAAAATTCTAAAAATTAGATACTTAAAATAGTGTTCGCAGTGTGTACGTATATGCTGTATTAGTAAGCTAAAGATTAAATCGTTTTTATGCTCATAATTATATCACGAATAAGTATGGAGTTGGCGAGGAAATACAAAATTAGAAGATAAATTAGAAATACATAGACAGCTAAATGACACGTTCAGTTAATTATGAATTGTGTCTTATTATACAAACTGAATGTGATTTCCATTGAAAGATAAAATAATTCAATACTAAATTGTTCACCTTTTGTTATTAAAGTGTAAAAATGATTATGACACAGTCGATAAGCAAGTAAAGACGTAAATGTACCGCCAATTCTAGACTAAGAAATTCCGGGCAATTAGACGGACCGTATTGGTTTGGTGATGCTCCTTTTTCGAACAAAACTCAACAAGTAAAAATTATGTTGGAAGAAAACTTTAAGGGTGTGAGAAACTTCGGTGGGAGGTAGAGAGCAATAAGTGTGGTGATTTATAGATATGTGGTCGTAGTGTGAGAAGGTGGATAAGTAACGGTAGTGGTACATTGGTATGATTGGTGTAGGAGCGACATTATTAATGTTATCTATTAACTTATAAAATTGGCAAAAACAGCGATGGAGTTTCAAGGATTATAATTTTCTTCACAGTGGTAATAACTAGTAAAAGAAAAAACATAGAATTGCTTATTTAGATAAAATTGCAAATTTTAACAAAAGCATCGTCCTATAAAGTGATGTTAAAAAAGAAGGAAAACGTTTAAAATTGGTCCATGGATAAAGATAGAGTTAAACGAAAAAAACCTGATCGAGGAATCGATTGATAAATAAATCCCAAGTCTAGAATCCATTAATAATAAATAGAATATATCAATTTAGATTAAAATCTGGATTCATGATTAAGTAAATTTATGAGTAGAATCATCTTGGAATAGTACTCCTTTAAGAAGACCATGGTGAACCGACTATAATGACTACATCCCGTTTATATCCTTAGATGTGGTAAAACCCTCGTGTGAAGCCAACTGTGTAACCCCGTCTATCATAAATTCTAATTCTGATAAATGAGAACTCATATTCAATATGAACATTACTTCATTAAATATTCGCTGTTTATTTCATTGTTTATAAAGTCAATTTTTTACTTGGGATTTGTTTTATTATACTTTTTAACTATTTCTATGCACGCACATTAAATTATGTATATATATATTTAACAATGTCTCTTTATTCTCATGTTATGTGTGCTTGCATGCTGGACGAAAAGTAAATTTCGCATCATTTAACTTTTTATTTAGACATAAATCTGGGAGATAGCAAGGTACCATTTAACGATGTCCTTGATGAACGGGTTACATGTGGCTCTTACACTTGTCCATTCAAAGGCATATCTGTTTCTACTTTTATACAGTGAGAAGCGCAGAAACCGAAAAATTACTTTATCAAATCATAGGAAACAAAAACCTCTGTTAAGGAAAGGTCGAGACACACACACATTCAGATACACAAAAAGAACATGGCAGTAAACTCGACTTAACAACAAACACTTTTTCTTATCTTCTCTTCTCGCGATCTCTTTTACTACACACTCTTAAATGATTTCATGTTAGAGTTAATAAAGGTCAATCGAATTATTTAGAAAGTATTTAGCCTAAATCAAATTTACGCAAATCTAGTTTTGTTCGAATGTCACCTTAACACTCGGACGCATTATCATAGAGCCTGGTTACTGGTAATAAAACATGTCTACCTCTTTTTCTCTCCATTAACGAGGACTGCCTAGTGCGATTTGATCAAGAGCTCAAGTGAGCGAACCTAACGATTCCATGGGAATTAAATTCATAAATTCCATTGATACAATTAAGCAGACCATGAAAGGATCTGCCAGTAAAAATCGATAAAATGTACAATGAAAATATAATGGAGTTTAAATAAAAGATATAGCTGACTAGAAGGCGATCTTTTAAGAGTTGCTCCCGATCCAAATAAATTATAATTATGTTTTCTTTTTAGGTTAATGCTACAATAAAAATAATTACATTGAGCATATATGCACAGTATATGGTTTTATGTTGTATTTTGTACTTGAGTTGTCAGTTTTGTGGAATATAGACCAGTTGCTGTTGCTTAATGCCTGAAGACAGTTTTATCAGGGTTAACCCAAGTTCTAGCATATGCCCAAAAGAAACAGCTAGAAATCATCAAAAAACATTTTCACGTATCGATTATGGTTGTTTATTTGACCTTCCACAAATAGGACAAAGAGGACGAAAATACAATTTCCCATTATATATATTTTATAATTTACGTCTTTATTTACATTTTTTCTATCTATATGACGTTTGTCATATATAATAGTGAATATCAAATATCCAGACGCTATGTCAGAGGGGCAACAAAAATAATCCTTTTTAGTATTCTAACAGAGTAAGATACTTTTAAATCTTAAAGTTGTGGATATCTTTTGTACTTAGTTTAATGCGTTTTTTGACCAAGTAGTTTTTTAAAATCTTTTGTCGGTAGTTCGGTAGCTATTTTAATTACTAAAGTTCCAGTCTGTTTTCTGCCCTAAATATTAAAATAGTATTTATTTATTTTCTCTCGCGCAGTTCTTTGTAACTCGGCATAATCAATAACACTGATCTGCACTTGGCCTGCAAGAATTTCCCTCTCGTAACATTTAACTATCTCAGATTTAACCGCTTCGTAGTTTGCGTCAATACGATTCTAAATGCGTTATTCCTAGCTAACACGTGCGTGCACATGACGAATAAAGTCTATAAATTAATACAGTCATCACACATCTTATAATCAGGGCTGTTCTGCAATGAATCAACATTTAAGCTGTATAATCAGTTAGCCTTCACTCATAAATAGCAGAGAAAATATGAATCCGAAGTTCACTGGTGCAGCCAGAAGGTTAATCTTGTGTTTCAAACAGAATCTAAATCGGTAAAAAATGTACATTAAATAAGGGCGTATAACACAGATTAGTTTCAACCTCTCAAATAAGGCTGTCTTTATAGATTCTGCGGGAATAATTTTATGATAGCATATTCGTTGGTCTATTACACATTAGTTTTAAATATAATTTTTATGTCCAAACACCTGCAATTAAAATAAACATCACTGAAATATTATTTTATCTAAGATATTGGATAGTGGACGATTATAACTATAAATAATTCTTTTTTTTAAACGCTCAATTGTACGGAGGAAAAATACCGTAATACTTTATTACAATATAAGTCACAACTAATAACTGTTAACTAAAACCATTTCTTACATTTTGCAATATGAAATAGGATTTAATTTGGCCATTTTTATTGGTATTGTAAAACAGAAAGGCGTCATTAATTCCTGGCGTAATTGCATTGAGAGTAGTAGGGCCTATGTGGAAAATAAAATTCTGGAGCAAATGTTGCTTGTTTTCATAGTATCGCTTCGTCTTCGTAGATTTAAAAAACAACCTTTGCTTTGTTTAACCACCTGCTAATGCTAAAACGTGCCCCGAACACCCATGTACGGTGTGATTCATGACAGGCAAATGTGCACTGAGAATGGTGGTGACTATGTAGCAAAATTAGTTCTAGGGCAGACAAGATTTATTATCTTAATTATTCCACTAGCAGATTCATAGCTTTTGTTCTTAGATAAATAAAAACCTGTATATGTGGAATGGCATTTCTACTGTCCTAGAGTTTTGTTTGTAATTTATTAACTACTTCAAAACATTCCTAGACTCTCCCCGGATTTCCATATTAGGAGCACGGACTAGGTATATGCATTGTACTGTATTATTAGTGTGTCCTACTAATCTTATTCTACATTAATGTTGCACATATGTTAATCTAAGTTCTTTTATTATTTGGTTTATTTCAATTCGCATATATATCAATGTACCTGAAGGTAACTTACTTATTAAAATATCCGTAAAATCAATCATTTATGGAAATCCGTACATTACAAGCACACAATAATACTAATACACATCAATGAATTATGAATGAAACAGACGGCAAAACGAACTGTGGAAATCGTATCATACGCGTAACACTTGAAGAATATTTTACAGCCAAACAAAATTATGAAAAGTACATTGTTGTGGGCATCAGTCAGTTTACAAGACCATACAGTTGCTCCTGTAGAGGTGATTGGACACACGTGTCACGGGTGTAGGTCCGTGCATCGTATTAGTAGTCTGTTGAATTTTGTTGATTCGCCTTCCTGGACAGGCTTTTTGTCTCCGCCCGTTCCGCGATTGACCTTTCGCTAGTGGGCAGGCCCTTGGTTACCGTTTGTATCCAGATGTTGCTGACTTTAGCTTTGGGCTCCCAGCTGATAGGGTCAGTAGTATGCAGTCACTGGGATCCCCTTGTATAGGGCGACTATGTTAGCGTTTTTCCTGTCATCAGATGCATTGCCTTCTTCCCTACAATGTAGCAAGAGTTGGTATAATGTATTCAGGAGAAAACACTTGCCACTCTTGATCACTGTGCTTGAGATAGAATCAGTAGTTGGAACATTTCCTGGTCGGGCGTTTGTCAATGACCTTGGATACATCATCTACGGTGGGTGGTATGTCCAGCTCAAGTAATTACTGTGTTGTGGGATGCTATCGAGGGCGGTCTGGCTTTGTTTTCTGTTGAATAGAGCCAACAGTAATATTCGACTTAGCTCTCAAGTTGTTTGGATTTATCTTTAAGAATTACTTGGACTGCAAAGGAGCAATTTTAACAGCGCTTTGACCTATTGCTTTATTAATGCCGTCATGCATTTGTGTTTCCAGTATTTGCAGCTGGTTGGATAGAGTTGTGTAGTATGTTTCAGTTCTCATTTACACAGTCGCGCACCGTTGACTTTACCTTGTTGCGAGATGTTTGGAGGACTAATAAATAGTCTTTACTTGGTTTATCCTTGTATTACGTAAAAGCCTCCCTCTTGGGCTCAATGAGACGATCTAGTTTCTCAGATTCTGAATCGTATCAATCAATGTTTGTTCCACTGGTTCTCCTCCCATAAGCTGCGATTGCTGCAGATTATGCAGCCTTCTTCAGATTCCACAACAGCCGAGCCGCTTGAGTGGATATAATCGGCTTCGAAGTAAGCCTCAAACTGACTTACCCTGTCGAAGTGTTTGATCTTGGTTATATTGATATTAAATTTGCCAGTCAAAAAATATGATGATTACATTAAGTGTTTAAGAATCTGTAATTAAAAAAGGTATATTTTAACAAGAAATCGATCCAGGAAAGTAATATAGGCATTTGTTGTGAAGCATAAAAAATCATGCATATAGATGCACTGTATTATTTTTGGGCCATGCTAATGTTATTCTTCACCAATATTGTACATGTGTTAACCTAACTTCTTTTATTATTTAGTTTATTTCAATTTAAATCATATTAATGGTCCATCGATAATATTAGGCAAACTTTATTCACGGTAAAATCTAATATAACATATCAAAATGTATTGTTTAATATACACGCACAGACACAGACACACAGACACACACACATACACACACACACACACATATATATATATATATATATATATATATATATATGTATATATATGCATATATATACAAGAATATATATATTTATTCATATATATATATATATATACACACACATATGTATCAAGGTAAAGGCATTCATAAGATAAAACCCATGAATTAAAACGAGGCTTATAAGAGTGCTCTAAAAAAGAGCAAATTATAATATGTTCATTTATATAGACAAAAATTATATAGACAAATATTACATAGTTGCTACACTGAACATGCTAATGTTCGGAACGATTAGTTTATTAAAAACAAAAGACTTCTCGTCAGGCAACAAAAAGAACGTTTATCTGCCATTCATCATAACTGATTCTTATACTAAACTAAAACTGGTTTAAGAACCAGTTCTGATGAATAGCGGATAAACATTATTTCTGTTGCCTGACGAAGAGCCTTTGTTTTTTTTTAATAAACTACTCGTTCCGAAACATTAGTATGGACAGTATAGCAACTATGTAATATTTTTCTATGTAAATGAAAATACTATATATATATATATATATATATATATACATATATACATATATACACCTATATATATATATATATATATATATATATATATATATATATAAATTTTTACTCATTTTCGGAATGTTATTTTTCTTGGTCATGACATTGCGCACAAGTGTTTCAGTAAGCAATCTTTTTATATAAAGGTAAAATCGTTCATCAAAATATAAGTTGCACAAGCTTTGGTATCATCAGCGCGTTAGAAAAACATTTCAGAAGTTACTTAAAAAGTTTTTTTTTCAGTCCAATCATGGAACCGTTCCAGTTAATACAGTTGACGTTCATTTTTTTACCAACAACACACACGCTCACACACGCTCAAACAGATTATATATATATATATATATATATATATATATATATATATATATATATATATATATATATATAAATGTTAGGTTTGTGCACAACATAATTTAATGAACAATAAAATAAGATTTCTCACCTATAAACCATTACTGCTATTAGGTGTATTATATTTTCAATTGTTTCCCATTCTTTTATGTGTGTAATGAATATTTTGATCGGTAGGAAAATCGGTGAAATTAAGTGTTAGATAGATATATTCAGAGTCTGAATAAAACAGTGACTTCCCCTTGGGCCGAAACATCGTTTATGTCATGAAGTATTATTTCTATTCGCAATCTTGCGATCAGTGCACACTAGAAACATAATACTTCAAGAAGACACATATAAATATTTCTTGCAATATTTGGATTCGGAAACCTCAGTATCATTGACGGGGCAATTGTACATCTATGTCAACATGTAAACGAAGAGCAATTGCATTCAAGACAACGTTCACTTTTAGACCTTGCAACTGATCAAGAGGAAATAAATGCAATTACTATGAATCGTGTGTTCTTGAGAGAAAATAATATAAGTTCGATCGAAACATGAAACCGGTTTCCAGTCAGTCTAGGTGCGCTGATTTCAGTGCGGAACGATATCAATGTCTCCTGTTCTATCCGACACAGATATAGGTATATGGAACAACCTGCAATAAAAATCGAAATGCCTTCTCCGGGGCGGGGGACTGTCTGCTTACATGAATTCTATAGTTATCGATATGTTATTTCCATTTATAAATCTTGAACAAAATACGTAGATATTTCGACATTCTCTTTTTACATGTTTTCATTGATTTTCTTGGATCGAAATGGGAGTGGTTAGGTGTTGAGCGATACAGGTTGCAGTCTAAAGTGTAAAGTGTTCGAGGAGCTGAAGATATTCGCATTCTTTCGTAAGCATACCAGTCGTTAGAAAAAGGGTTTCCCTCGGGAGCAAGACAAACAGAGCACAAGTGTTCCCTTTTGACTGAAGTTTTGCCTCGAAACAATTCAGTTCGATGTCTACTTTTTCATTGTTTATGCTCTACCGCTAACAGAAGGTTAGCTTGATAATAGCCTGAGGTGGTAATACCAGGGAATGCTTTCTTACCTTTGTTTCGCATCCTACGACTGTTAGAAGAAGATACATATGGAGATTGAGTCAATGCAGTGTTTCTATGTCGAGTTATGGTAGCCATTCTGAATGTTATAAAGTGTCCCACCGTTGTTAAGATATTCTTAAAGTTAGAGTTACTTAATGGCAGATATCCTCGGGAGCCCGTACCACGGAATAATTACTGAGTATCTCAGAAATATTTAAAGCGTCAAAATTTACTAAAGTGCTGGCCATTACTAGCAACTAGCAGACTATAGCATTTTTTATCAATATAAATAAAACAGTAGATACATGTATGCGTGTGTGTCTGTTTGAAATAGGTAATCGCTAAACTCTTACAATACAGGTCGCATAACACTAACATTAACAACCAGTTATAATCATACACAAAAATAAAAAGTAAAATAATTTGGATGAATAAATAACGCGTACAGAAATGTGTGACTAAGTTGAAATGCAAAGTTTTCATTTCAACCTGTCAATGTATTTCAATAACATCACGTATACGAAAATTCATTAACTGTCCGCCTTATGGAAAAATGCTCTGCTGGCATGCTTCCCGGCTAAAAAGTATCTGGTAGCCTACACATCTAATGTAAACTAGTTCCTGTTAGGTATTTCTCATGAATAATCACATTCAATCAAATTCACATCAATAAGGATATTTCACTACAACCTTACATTAGTAAAACCTTACTCTTGAGTGGCATTCGAGATTTGTTAAATTGTGACTCACAAGAAAATTTGCGTGAAGTTATTTAAAGTTTAATTTTTCTAATCTATATCTCGACAGCTCACATTTGGGAACGCAGATGGAATGCTAAATATTTTTTGATTTCGATTATTGTGTGTAACTTTGTGAAATCAGTACTATATATACACACGAAATAATATTCCGTATAAAATTTGGTCTGTAATAATAAATACAATATCTGCACGAATTAAAATATGTTCAATCTATATTACGGCAGAGCAAGTACGTGTCATGGCCGTTAGTTTAAAATTGAATCTTAACTATGCGGTCCTAAAGTGTACAAAAATATATATAATATATAATATACTTATTCTGAAACACATAATCAGAAAAATATTTACTTATTTACATATTTTAGTAGCATTATGCAATAGTTACAGGACGGAATTGAAGACTCAACCTATAACATTTGATTTCTCTCATGACCATGTATTAATTTCGCTGATATCTTCCGAAGACATGAATATATAAATATTCCATTGAACTGTGGATTTTAAATTGCTTTATTGCAGAATACAAAGTGTTTCTCGAGCAACAAATATTATGGAAAAAAAGTTGCAAAATAAAAAACAAGTTGCAAAATTGTCTCCCAACAAGAATCAAGTAAAACACACGGTCTTTGTTTTACTGTAGAGAGTAAAGCTCCCAGGAACAGGGGCACCCACAATTTTAACAATACTTACTTTACGAGAGTAGACCGAACACATTAAGCGCAGCATCATTTTCCTACTGAATAAATAGCAAAATATTTCTCCGTATATTCCATATTTTTCTCCAGTCATAATGACAAGAACAAAACAATGCCCATTGCCCAACACGATTTTACGCTGACGTATTCCGATATATATATATATATATATATATATATATATATATATATATATATATATATAACTGGGAGCATATCTAATGAAAAAAATGTCGCATATCTGCTTATGAAGTTCTGAACATTTAAAGTATCATCACTATTTTAGACACACCTATTAAAATGATTCACCTCCATCCGTCTAGTTTATATGACCTTTTAGTCAGTGCAATTTTTCAATTCCCACCAACTTCTTAAACCTTTTCCAGAGATGCGTAAACAATCCTCATCCTTTTATTTCTTATACCTATATATATATATATATATATATATATATATATATATATATATATATATATATATATATATACGGTCAAGTTGGTTAATGACCTTTATAGATCTTAGAAAAAATTAGATTTCATTTGTACACAAAAACGTCGACAGACGCATTTGCGAATATCTTCCTATTTTACTTTATCCTATATATATATATATATATATATATATATATATATATATATATATAGGATAAAGTAAAATAGGAAGATATTCGCAAATGCGTATATATATCACTTCGGCAACTTTTTTATTCAGAGATTATATAAAATTAATATATATATATATAGAGATATAGATATTAATTTTATATATTCTTTGAATAAAAAGTTGTCGACGTTATTCTTCTCATGAAAACAAATATTGTAGATTTACAACAACAGATGCCTCATGCAAATTCAATACAACTAAGCGAACAAACACTATCATATGTAGCTTTAAAACACATTTGCAGAAACATTTTATCGTGAAAATAAAATACTACATTAGGATGAACACTACAACAATTGGAACATCGTTCAAGGAATGGATACCTATTTTCCCTCTAAATATTTATACCTACACGTTCTGCGGATTCTCTGTTACACTCGCTGTAACTGGCGTATACATACACAGATATAATATAACTTTTTCCGTAGTAGAATAAATAAAAATAATAAAGTCTCTATCGAGAAAATCTGCACCCTCTTATGTGTTAGCCGCTTAATTTCTAATTCCAGAATAAGAGCATTCTAAATGAACAGTTCAAAACATTACATTATGGCGTCGCAAAGACAAATATTTATCTAAACGGCTTCAATTAACCGATATTGTATCAGTCACTGTGTAATGATTATTTTATCCTTACACAGCTAATCATACGCATTAAATCATTTGTTAAGTTAACATTTCCTTTTCTCATTGTGATCGCCTATAAGTGGAGGATGGTGTTTGCACAAAACATGTATTGTTTAATAATACTGTCCATTTATTTTATTCATACATTAGACGTATGCATTTACTGAAACGCACTGAAATAATCAGAAAATTATTTAACAATCCATTAATAAATTGAAGAGGGAATACAGTTTTGTAACTATTTCATACTTTCATCGAACAAATTAATAAAAGATGCTATAAAAAGAGAAAATTACTAATGTTTCTTAAACACTGGCAACTTATTTTTTACAATTCAGCATATTAACATACATTGATAAGTAAAAATTATACACAACGTCTTTAAACACTGCATAATAAAAGCATATAAAATTAAATACATTTCTAAACATGACGCAATGCAGCTAAAACATATATACCATATTTGAAGTTGTCATAATCATTAAAATTTATTATAATAAAATAGTGAAACCCTTTAATGTCACTACGGTTAGTTCTAACAAAAACTGCAGAATTATTTGTATTTTAACAACCATTGCTAGCTCTTTCCTTGCTCACACGAAACTACTATAACATGTCAAAACACATATTGCTATTTAATTTCTCGGGCGAAGGAACACTCTCAATATGTGTCTAGAGCATTGCGTTGGGAATGTACATATACACAAAATACCACGTCACTCTCCCCCTCCAAACGTCCCTAAAATAAAATATTTTTTTTACGGGTGTCAATATATTATTTTCTATTTATGAGCGATTACTTATATTTTAATGATTCTATATTTGTTTTTGTTGTTGTTTTTTTTGGCATGTTTTAAATTCCTGTTGACTATTTGATTAAACTTTTCTATGCTTGCCAGATTACCTAGGCTTTAAAGCTGTGACTTATGTCGACACTTTTTTTAGAACTGAAGAAACGCTTTCAAATAAGTTAAAACACAAAAACATTATGTAGGTAGATTACAAAGTACATTTTTTGGCTACGGAAAAATTTATTTGTTATATATTTGTTTTCTTACCACTTTTATTTTCTATGGAGCATGTTATTATTTACAAGACGTGCTAAAATTACGTTTAGAACAAAATGTGTGCAGTAAACTGAAAAGAAAAACGATGGTCGACTTGAAAGACACCGCTATCGCTCGAAGTCAGTTATCTACCACTGATTTCGCTCAATCTAATGAGTTAATATACAGTGAGAATCTCTATTTTTGATGGACATTTTTATCTTAATTTTTGGAAGTTATACTGATTTAGGCCTGACAAATAAATACCAAATAATGTTTTCCCCGTCCACGCTTCTTTTAGAGTCTACCACTACTTGCAAATTCTGACAATCACAGACAGTGACTTCCACTAGCTGCCACTAAAAAACAATGTCCGACAGTAATTGCCAGATTATTTCATTTGCCTAACGGCCGCAAATATTCTCTATTTTCAGGGACGGCAGTTGCCAGTAACAACAAATGTAGTTTAATTTATTTTCAAGTGGATTCCTTTAAGGGTTCTGTTCCGGATCTGTATCATGCTTCCACCGGGCTACGCCGGTGAACGGGTTCTGCTAGTTTAATAAAGTCATGTGCAAAACGTACATAAAAACTACTCTTCAGCTAATTCATTCCAGCATTTTGCCTGCACGATTATTGAGTGATTTAAAAGATAATTAAATGATTCTACCATATGTAACACTATGGATTATCAAATATATATGACTTGGATTTTACTTTCCAGCCCGGCATATTCTTTTAAAAAGCACAATGTATTCTGGAATATAGCATTCTTCATTGGATTTTAAAACTTTGCCTGTTTATTCAACATTTTAACTCTGAATATCATTTGATACTATCATCTATTATAGTTTTCAGTTAATGTGCTAATAAGCAAAGTCTATAATTGACCACATTTATTTTGCTTAGAACATTTCTCCCGATTGGATAAAGCTTTTTTATTGAAAGTAATCCATGGATTTTCAATTGTATATACTGCAACGTTGCAGTAATTATTTGTACTGCTTAACAAACAATAAATTTGTGTCGTGATTTTACATAATGTAATTTATAATCTCTCATTCTCTCTGTCTCTCCCCCTCTCCCTCGCTCTCTCTCTCTCTCTCTCTATATATATATATTATATCTCTTTCTCTCCTCCTCCTCCTCTCTCTCTCCATATATATATATATATATATATATATATATATATATATATATATATAGTTATTAAGTGAAATGCCGCCGGTAAAACGCAATGTTTAGCAACTTCTTGATTACGTATCATTTATTTTATCTTCGATAATTTTCTGATAGGATGTCAGCATTATTACGCTTTGATTTTTGTTTAATTACACGAGTATAAATATATTGATTTTTATAAATTGTAATGGAAAAAATCACCTTTTCACGATGCATAAGTTTCATTATGAAAATTAATAAAATAATTTCTAAGTTTTTACAAAAATACAACCGACCATATATATATATATATATATATATATATATATATATATATATATATATATATAATGAATGAAGAGGTGGACATTAAGTTTGCAAAACAAATAAAAATATTAATATTTATATACTAATCCCGACCAAATAAAACATCTTAATAAAAAAAAAAATAGCGCTTTTAAGGGGGAACAAATTTAAGATTGCAGATTAAGAAGTATTTATGGGTCGACAATATAAGCAAATCAGAAATAATAAGATTTTCTTAATATGCGGATGTTCAAAGAAATGTGTTCTCCTCAAAAGATAAATGAATATTCTAGCAAAACTATGAATTTGCTTGAACTCGCCTGAATTAAAACTGCAGTATATGTAGACTGGCCAGTGTTAATGCAAAGCGTTTATTTATTACGAAAATAAAATGAAAAATGAGAAAAGTAAATTAAATATTAACACCCAGTTGAAATGACCATCTATGGCCACCCACCAAAGGCCGTAAATGACAAAGTTCTCTCTAATTCTCTCTACTCTGATCCTGAGCACGTGATACAATGGGGGAAGAGGTGGCTGGTTTCCTTTAATGCATCCAAAACCAAGCTTTTATCTTTGCATATTCAACCCGCTGATCCCCATCTGGCATCAATTGAAATGGATGGCTGTCGTCTTGGGGAGGATCCTTGTTTTGAAATGCTCCTGGGTTTGACCTTTACTCCTGATCTGAAATGGAACACATACATCAAATCTTTTGCTAGGGACGCTGGGAAAATGGTAGGATCTTTCTACCGCTCCAGAAGATATCTCACTACTGATGCAATTCTTTATCTATATAAGAGCCAAGTACGTTCAAGGATGGAGTACTGCTGCCACATCTGGGCAGGAGCAGCTAAAAACAGCCTATCCTGCGTTGACAGAGTACTAAATAGACTTCGTGGGTTAGTGGGGGATGCCCTTTTCTCTTCTCTGCAACCTCTCTTCCACAGAAGAGACGTTGTTAGCCTGTCTTTGTTTTATCGTTATTTCCATGGCAGGTGCTCCTCTGAGCTCCAAACCATCGTCCCCCACCTCGCCAATCTTTCACGAGAAACACCCGTCTGGCTGAAACTACTGTCAATAAGTTTCCCCACTCTCTATTTGTGCCTGAATCCAAACGTAGATTGCATGAGCAAAGCTTCTTTCTTAGAACTGCACGCCAGTGGAACTCTCTGCAGCTTGCCTGTTTCCCACCTGACTACAACTTGGACGTCTTCAAGTCCAACATGAACAAACATAGACACTCTATCAAAACCCCTAATACTAATGATTACTACAATACTATCTCATTGATTACTGTAAACGCATTAACCCTTATCCCTGAGTGGCCTTCTGGCCTTGATAATAATGGCTCAAACCGTGTCCGCACTTACTATAACTTAGCTAATTTGGTGGTGCAAGTAATTGTCTTATAATTAAAAATAAAGTAAATAAAAAACTAAAACACATATAAAACCTTATGCCTCATATATATTTGCTTCTGTCAAACTAAGAATGAAAAATTAACGTTTGTTATTTCAAGGTTTAGTCATACGTATATGAAATGCATGCATTTAAGTAATCAAATAATTTACCTGAAGTATGTGAATATGTATGCCTATGAAAAAAAAAGAGGTGGCGATACCAGGTTCCGCAGAAGGAGAAAATTTAACGACGGGAAATGTTTCCTACTAACTTTCTAAGATTACGTATTGGAGAGCGCAAGTCTACGCGGACAAGTTATAAACTTCATAAAACTGTGGGGAAAGGCATACATTCCTTTGAGAATAGACGATGTGGTAATAACTGGAAATGATAAGTTTGTTAAATATTCATGCTAATTGCGAATTGTTTTCCTATACTCCCAAACGTTTTACGGTTAAAATTGTATCTAATATATATATATATATATATATATATATATATATATATATATATATAAACGTTTTATGTTTAAAACGTATATAACACATATATATATATGTATATATATGTATATATGTGTATATATATATATATATATATATATATATATATATATATATATATATAAGGTACGATTTAAACCGTTTTACGGTTAAAATCGTATCTAATATATATATATATATATATATATATATATATGAACATTTTATATATATGTATAGATATATATTATGATAATATACATAAATTTCTGAATATATAAATAAATATATATGCGTGTGTGTGTTTGTGCGTGTGTGTGTGTGCATCTGTCTATGTGGTTGCACTATAACTCAATAGAATACAATATTTATTATATAGTCAATATTATTGAATCCTGCTCCCAAAAATTAATATCCAGATATATGTTTGTATGCATATATTTAACATTTATTTAATTTTCATAAATCCACTTTTATGAACTTGATAAATTATGTATATTCAATCGATAAAATAACAACTCATTTAATATTTTGTATTTTTGTCACAACAAATTAAATTTAGAAAGCATTACGCCGGCAAGTGCTCATATCCCAGGTATGTGGATGACATTCAAGTGTTTATTAGAGCTGCTTTTACATAAGCATTGCCGGGGTTTCAATCGTTTGTATAGGGAGATGTTATTATAGGTTGCTGGAACAAAAAGAAATACATTATAAAAGTGAAATATATCTATGGACAAAGAAACAAAGACTTGAATTTATTTTTGCCTAGAAAAGTAGTTTGTGAAAGTTTAACGAAGGAGGGTGCGATAGATTGAAGTGCAGACGAGCATTTGCCATAAAAAATAAAAATGAAACAGACGCACGCTAAGAACGACACTTCTGCGGGAAGAAAAATAGTCCATACTAGATTTCGAAGCTAGTTTTGAACTGTGTCAAGTAAAGATAGAGCGCTATAAGTAGTTCCTGGTCCGACATGATTCAGTACTCCATTTTTGGTTGTATTTGCCTCTTATTAAGTTAAAGTATTGCACCAAGGCTTGCATACCATTCTGGAGTGGTAAAATTACGCAACTGTTTTTGTTTCTGCAACCTTGGCAGCTAATAATATAAATCTTTAATTTCAGGTCAGAAGTAAAAGTCAGAAAAAGAATTTTGTCAAACAATGAGAGCCTCTTTTGGACAACAGCCATTCATCTCAATTCGGGCCAAGTAGAAGCCAGAGAGCTTATAGTTAAAAGTTAAAGGATGGGTTTTGTACGCGTTAAAACAACTCAGATAACTTTTACCCTATTGCCCCGCATGCTCAAGATTTAAGGAAAGAGACTTGCTAGTTGTTGGTCTTTTAAGGATTTACTTACATCTTAGTGTCATCTGCGTACATGTCGACAAACGAACATGATTTGAGAGATCACTGATGAAGATAAAGATGAAAGGTGGGTCTTAAATATATCCATGAAGCAGGCCAGCATTAATAATTTGAGTTTCATACTTTTCTACATTGATTCGTATATAGACCTTACAAAGGGGAAAAAACTTGGTTGAGATGACTTTTCTGGATCGTCAATAACTGGAAATTATTTGAAAAATGCTAAACTCTAGAACTTCCCGTTGATATGTCAAAGGAACATGTTAATGGACAATTATAATCTTATAACAACTCTCAGTTGGATGAATGAGATTGCGTGTGAATGTTATTATGAAGAAAAAAATAAGCACTTTTTTTGAAAGGTAGAATTTTCAACTTGTAGTTGAGAAAAAGTTGTATAAAATCGCTTTTATGTGTCCAATATTTCGCTTATAAATAGCCTCATCGGGGTAGGAAGTCCGACCCGATGTATTTTTCTTTTTTCTTTTCTTCATTTCTATTCTGCTCTGCTCTGATGCACTGTAAAATCTTAATGCTCCAACCGCATAACGTCATAGTAGATCGAGTTAAAAGTCGCTTAATAACTGGCCTTGAACTCCTTGCCCAAATGTAATCATCACTTGCTTCATTGATGACATCAAAAATGTGAAAGACTAGTGTCCGTAGTAATAATAGCCATTAAAATTGATAACTATAAGACACTTTTAGTATATCCGATTAGATAGCCGTGTGTAGAAACAATAACAAACGACTGTGAACTAGCGATATGGAATATTCACGACTTCTGGTCGTTTAAACATTCTCTAGCTGAGATGAAAAAAAAACGGTAAAGAATTAAGCGAATTAAAGCTATGAAAGGAACATGAGACTTAATGTTTCATGAGGTATACCTGTCAATGCCAACTGTTTTATTTAAGCTGTAACCTTTCAGCAGATTCTTTTACCGGTTAAAAATAATATATTCGTGTGCTAGAACGTTTTTTCTAAAATTCTTCCCAGGTATGAAGAATATAGAAACTATGCATAAATATATTAAAACGTAATAATTAAAACATGCTTCTCATCTATTAAAACATTTTAAAACATTAATAAGTAATTTATGTGTGTTCTTTTCTTTAGAGATAGGCACATTAGTAAAATTATATATAGACACATGCATGTTAATATTTTTAATAGAAATAGTAGGTGTTAATATCAATGCCAGATCAAGAAAAAAACGCTATACGAATATAGATAAATATATCAAAATAAATACAGACAATACAGAACGCTATCAAATCATATTCGATTCAATATTTACTTAGTCTTAAAGAAAGTGTTTCATACTAATGCACTTGTCAATAACATGTTATCTTGCTGGTATATATCTTATGCATCATGAGGAAAAAGCCAAGAATCTAATATTGATGTCATTTAAACGTGCTGCGATCAGATTGTTCAACTCGAACCCGATGAAGATGTCTTCTTACTTCAATTTGTTATTGAAACATTGTGAGAGGGAATAATATGATTCTTCATCACCCCAGGCTGGGTGCAGTCTAAGCAGAGAAAATCACCGTTATTTATCAGCTGCTTAGTCAGATGACTGCTACCTGCTGGCATAGAATATATATCGATATTTTTACATAGCCGATTAACTTAAACCAATACTGTATGAATTCAAATCCACGAAGAGCATCTAAGTTTCCATAACAGATAATTAACTTCGAAAAGGCAATGCCTGTCGGCAATAAGGAGTGTTGAAACATTCGTTCGTCAAGTGGGGACTGAATTAGTCAATAACCGCGGGCGAATTGCCTGACGAGGACTTCGTATTAATGCCTTACAGACATCTTTAAGGGTTTAATGGCCCAGGAACGAACACACAATCATATACACATATACACATGCAACTATTCAGATATACACGTATATATTAACGTATTCATATACATACGCCTGAAGATATCCATTTTTGCCTTTTTCACTGTCGCCACACACACACACACACACACACACACACATATATATATGCATAAGAATATTTAATAAAATATAAGATAATATAATATAAAGTCTAAAAACGTTGACACACTGGTTTCCGTTAGATCACCGAATTACGCAACATTGAGCCTTACTATTAGTAAAATGAGTGACCATTTGGAAGTTGCTTATCTTGGCATTGTTTTGAGTCGGTCTTGTCCCTCTACTTTCCATTGGACTACTGCAGTAGCAATTCAGGAGAGGTGTGGTTGGGGATTTTGTAACACTTGCCATCGATCGATATTTGAATAGTACTACTCTGTTGACGTGTTTACATGCAATTATAATTTGGTTATTAATGCAGAGCTTTTTCAATAATATTTTAAATTATATTCGATTTAACGTATCGAAATCGTTTAATGGCAAATCGTCATACATTTCACCAATCGCTTCGTTACGTCCTAATAAAATTTGAAGGTTATTTGACATAATATCTCAAGAAATGTTTATATTTTGTCATAAATTACATGTGTTGAAATGCCTACTTTCTAAAACGATTACTTTTGGCAATTTTGAGTGGTTTAATGGCAAAGATAGTGGACATATAGTTTAAATAGATAGTTCGTCTTGTGTTGTTATAGAAAATATACTGTGTCTTGACGTAGGAGACGGAAAATGCTGTGTATAAATGTATGTACACGAATACCCATATACAATACCACGGCCCGGAGAAATATGCACATGAAAACATTAGATCTATTTATGAAATAACAGAGCCAAGAAACAAACCTAAATATACATGATACATGTATGCTTTTTATTTGTATTTTGATTCGAAATTCATATTGATTCGTTAGAATCTGTATTTATATCTCGGTCTTAATTCCCCGTCTTTTATTCCACTTTCTGTATCTTATTCCCAATATATATATATATATATATATATATATATATATATATATATATATATATATATATATATATATATATATATATATATATATATATATATATTATTATTATTATTATTATTATTATTATTATTATTATTATTATTATCCTCATCATCATATATATAAGTAAACTGAGTGGGGCCTACAATGTTTTGAACAAAGTATCGTTTAGGCCAGTGCAAATAATCCTTTGTAATATGAAAATAAAATAACTAAATAGATAAAGAGCAATTACCAAAAGAGGAAGAAGTAATAAATAGGAATTCAAAACATGTCTTTATTTAAAGCTGACAAACACACGCTTAAAATTGTATTTTATCTCCTTCTTTTTTCACCCTCATGCTTTTATTTACCATCTTCTCCATATATAGTGTTTATTTGGCGTTGGTAAATTCTTTAAAACGACTAGATAAAATACTTTTGCATACAAAGAATAATTTTTCTTGAGTTTGGTCTGAAAACGACTCCTCGACTGTAAACTGTGTACTTCTGAATAAAAAGCACTACAGAAACAGTAAGCACATACATAGCTTGTAATATTATTATATATTGCATATATATATATACACATACATATATATATATATATATATATATATATATATGTATATATATATGCACGGATAAATAGATAGATAAATATATATATATATATATATATATATATATATATATAATGAGAGAGAGAGAGAAAGAGAGAGAGAGAGGAAGAGATAGATAGATAGATAGATAGATAGATACGAAAGTAAAGATTTGTATTTTGTACAGTTTATAAAACAGGTTATACAAATGATCATTTCCATGTTCCACGGAATTTCAGAAATTGATTTATTTACTTCGAAAGAAAATAACTTAGTAAATAGATTTTAACTAGATTTGCTTTACCATTGCTGATTGTAACAAATTAAACGCTTTGAAGTTCGAAAAACAATGTTCTGTGGATTATATCGAAATATATACAGATGCAAAATACAAGTACATAAATATATATATATATATATATATGTGGGTGTATATATATATATATATATATATATATATGTATATATGTGTGTGTGTTTGTTCAAACATTCTATATTTCAATTAGGTTTTAGCTGCTGATCCTTATAAACGAGTGTATATATATATATATATATATATATATATACATTTGTTTGTGTCTACATTGATTTGAGAATATATTTATATAATACTTATATATATATATATATATATATATATATATATATATATATAAATATATGTGTATATATATACACATATACATACATACACTGCGTAACAAATTATGAACGAGGTTACATTTTTTTAATCTTTAAGGAACGAGTGAATAAACATCCCTGAAACTTTGAAAAGGTTCTTACAGTACTATTCAGCTACTCCAGTCAGAAAAGTATTCAAAGCATTATTTGCCAAACTATGGCAGAAGATAGGAATATCTCTTAATTGCACTCAGTCAAGTTATTAATGAAGTTGAGAAAAAAAAAACATAATATACCCATAACATCTTTATTGAAATAATTTTCAAACAGGAAATGAACTAGGAAAAATGCTTAGAACACAATAACTACAAAGCAATTTCTACGTTCAAATAATTAGTATAGGATATGCGATCCGTTTTTATGAATGACTTGTAAAAGATGTTGGTCCATAAAATTAATCGAATTTGGGATTTCGTCAACAGATATTCCTCGTGATACCTCTGAGGCCATCCCAGAACTCATCTTTGCTCCTAAATTAGCGTCCACTTGGATAGAGGCGTCCCTTCATTATACTCCAAAGGTTTGCAATTGGGTGAAAATCTGGGGAATTTGCAGGCCACTCCATCTGCCGTAGCCCAGAGAACCCCAATTGTTGCAAATACTCTTTGCTTTTGTTTGCTGCATGCGAGGGAGCATTATCCTGCATAAAAATTATGGTTCCTCTCTAAGTCAGCCTTTGCTTCCTCAGGCATGCGTTTAAGTGCCTCTTCCATAAAAGCTATGTAAAGTGCATCAGATAATCCCAGCCCAAATCGTTATCCAACCATTTATTTGATACGAAACTAACGGTAAGTTTCTGAAACTGGTGAAAAAAATTAATAATTTTAAACGCAGTATATATAATATATATATATATATATATATATGGGTGTGTGTGTGTGTGTGTGTGTGTGTGTGTGGGTGTATATATTTATATATGTACATATATATATGTGTGTATTTTTATTACCATTTTATCTGTTTGGTTACATATGTCTCGGGTGTTGGACCATGTTTACGACCCAACAGCCTCGTCAGGTCTTTAAAAAATCGTTGTTAGTATTTAGAAGAAGTGTTTTAGAGGAAATATGAGAAAAGGGGGCGGGTAATAATTATCCCTTACCCCACACCTTTTTTTATCTCATATTTTTTCTGAAACACTTCTTCAAAATACTAACAACCATTTCTGTAAGGTCTGATGAAGCTGTTGGATGGAAAACATGATCCAACATCCGAAACAAACAGATAAAACGGTAATAAAGAATAAAACACATATTTGCTCTGCAATAGTATTGAGCATTCTCTTCAGGTTTCTACTAATTACCGTTTTAATATATATATATATATATATATATATATATATATATATATATATATATATATATATATATATGATGGCAGGGTTACCCGGCTTTGCCTGGAATCGAAGGATGATAGAGTAATGTTTCACACTCCCTATAATTTTATTGTCATCGAAATCTGTGAAATCGCATATTTTTTAAAGGAATCGGCTGATTGCCTGCTCTAGTTAAGTACCCATCGCAGTGCACCAGATAAAAGCGCCCACGTATCTAACAATGACGGTGTTTACAATAAATTGAAGTCTACATTACATTATAGAGAACCAACTATTGACTTGATTATATATATATATATATATATATATATATATATACACATATATATATATATATATATATATATAATGCCTTGAATTAAAGTTTAAAATGCAGATGTTAAGAATCATACTTGAAGTCGGTTCTAAGGATAAACATTCATTTTGAACGCGCCATTGTAATGGAAAAAAACAACTTTAGATTTTATGTTTAGTCTTTTGGCTCGAATGATAATAAAACCTCTCAAGGGCACCTGTAAAGTTATGCTATATAAGATTTAAACTTTGATAAAAATCGCCTCTTTCTTCCTTCATGTTTATTTCGAGTATCCCTCATTGATAATCATCGTATGCATTCCGATATGTAGCCTAAGAACACTGCCAGCCACATATAGTTTCTTTCGTGGGAGATTCTATAAAATCGGTCCAGCAATTTCCGAGTCCATAATGAACGAACTCTCAGATACACACACAGAGATAAAGTTTCTCATATATATATATATATATATATATATATATATATATATATATATGTGTGTGTGTGTGTGTGTTTTGAGAAAGAGAGATAAATGAGATTGTCGAGAAAAATAAACGGAGTAATATTTATGTTGAAGCCAATATTTTATATTTGCACACAAGATTACACAACGCTGTAATTAATTGTCCTGAATTCCAGACAGCTCTCTTCCATGCGGAGTTAAATATTTCAATATTTGTAGGCTTTCCACTCGTATTCATAACAATGATTAAGGCCGACACATCTATACGTGCATTTCGAGTAGTATTTTATTTGCTCTTAGACATCAATATTGTTGGTAGAAGTATAAAAACTTCTTGTTAACAACGATAAAATGCTGAGTCTGTAAACATATTCTTCGGAACACGCATATCTCGTTGTCTGTTTGTTTGTAAACAAACTACTTGATCGAGCACTGTTAAGTGATGGGCAAATGTTTATTCATAGACATTTGATGAATCATTTGCAAGCACTGATCCATATTCCAATGCTTATAGGTGTCGATTGTCAACACTATTGTAGGTTCGATCAACGGTTAGATAAAGGTCCTAGTCTAGCCCCACTGATGAGTTGTGATACAACGAAACAGTGATGTATGTAAATGCCTCTCTCTCTCTATATATATATATATAATTATTTTTTTACTATAATAATTAAATACCTACAGACACTAGTGTTTCATCCTTTCGGGATTATTCAGTGCAGGGTGTCACGATTACTACCAGTCGAACGATTCGAACCCCGCGACACGAGACATATCTGGCTCAATTAGCGGAGGCCGTATCCATTCGGCTACCATTAACCGTGTGAAATAGCGTTGAATTTTAAACATTTTAATTTAAATGTTCATTACGTCAGACAGACAGTGATCAAATCGTTATACGATGATCTACGCATAAGAGCTTAATTGACCGACTTTTAATTCAACTGAAAGTGATCAACGATAAGAAACGAATTTCTTAAAGGGGCTGTCATAATTATTTTTTTACTATAATAATTAAATACCTACAGACACTAGTGTTTCATCCTTTCGGGATTCTTCAGTGCAGGGTGTCACGATTACTACCAGTCGAACGATTCGAACCCCACGACACGAGACATATCTGGCTCGATTAGCAGAGGCCGTATCCATTCGGCTACCATTAACCGTGTGAAATAGCGTTGAATTTTAAACATTTTAATTCAATAATATATATATACATATATATATACATATATATACATATATATATGTATATATATATATATATATATATATATATATATATATATATATATTTAATCTACTGTTAGATAGAAAGTTTCCAATCGTTACAAATCCAAAGAAAATGGATGTCCTATTTACCTTCGTCTAACTTGGCTAGGTAATATCACTGACCGATATCCTTAGCAAATCTCTTTGTCTGTAAAACGGTGTTATTTTGCATTGAACCCACGTGCTGTTTTTCCAACCAGGCCTATGCTGTCGTCCATTTGTTCTCCCCCCATTATAATCATTCTATTTATTATTTATTCAAACGTAGCTGCAGTGTGCCCTATGCTGGACGAACACCGCAAAAAGTGAATTTTCGCTTAAAACAACACGTACCATCAAAGATTCATCAGGCAAATTTTTTATGTTTGTATATTCCGACTGATATGGTTCTGCGATTTGCGAGCAACTCACAAATAACCATTCGTGTGCCACGAATTTCAGTACTTACATGTTTACGATTCTCTCCCCTTCATCGAAAAATTCTAGAACTTATTTTTAATGAGTTTTTGAGTCATTCCTATTTCAAGCAAAAAGAAAATCTCTTAGGGTTTAATTTAATTTCTATGTGATTTTTCTCTATATACTTTTTTTAATTTTTATATTATTATTTTCTCTCCCGCGCCATATCCACGAAACTTTTTTTTTTAATCGCAATTTTTTTTTTGTATTAGCTCCGTTGACTGAGGAATATAATGTGGTGAGCCATCCTTTTTTCATTTTTTAACTTTTTTTGTTATCGTGTTAATTTGTTTATATTTAGCCATAATAAAATTTTGAACGCTAAAAAGAACTTTATATATATATATATATATATATATATATATATATATATATATATATATATATATATATATATAGAGAGAGAGAGAGAGAGAGAGAGAGAGAGAGGGGGGAGAGAGAGAGCGGCAGACAGACAGACAGACAGAAAGGGTGAGGAGAGAGAAAGAGAGAGGGGGCATAAGATTAAGCTTATATTCGCATAACTGTGTAATGAATATATATTTCAGAAGAATTAAATATAGGTATTGGAGAATATTTTACCTACTGTGATATACAAGGTGGCTAAATGATTTATAAAACGTTGTTGCAAACATAAAGTCTACCGTCATAAAAAAATCCATGCTGTTTAGTAATATACAAGTCACACTTAATTCTTAACATTTTATTGCCATTCTAGTTGGTCAATTTTACGAAATAACTCGGTATCATTCAAAAAGCAATGCTTACTTCTCCGCGCGCGCGCACGCACACACACACACACACACACACACACACACATATATATATATCACATTATTATTATTATTATTATTATTATTATTATTATTATTGTGTATTGGATTTGTCCAGAGAGAGTACCGCAAAAGACATGATCGCATGGGACTTTGGATATATTGGGAGGTCTGTAAGAAGGTGGGTGTGAAGTGTGCTGAAAGTGGTTTGATGAGATGCTTGATGAAGTGAGAACAAGTGAGGATGGAAATACAGAGGTATGGTGGGACAAATGTCATAACGACAAGGTAAATTTGAACATAATTTGTTGCAAATATTACAATGATAACCAAAATTAAAAATAATATGTTTGACCATTCAACACATTTGTTTCAGCTTCTAAACATTCATTATACATATGGCAACCAATTAGTTTTTTTTTTTTTAGGTCTTTATTCTCCCGGGTGAAATGAACGCTAATGCATTACAAATTAAACAAATAATTAAAACAGTCTCCTCCGACAAACAGTAACAATAATATTTGTTAACTTTTCTGAACATTGTTGGAAAAAAGACGCAGCCCCAAAACATATTTCCAGCTTTTTCCAACGTCTTTCGTTTTTATTTCGCTACATGTTAGTGATCCAGAACGAAGGGCCACCGTAAATATAAATATACAATATTAGCTTTTCAGCCCGGCGTTGCCCGAGAGTTAGGAAGTGTATGCTGAGCAAAAAAAAAAAAAGGATCAATTTTTTAAACTTTGACCCCTATTATGTAACCCTTTACATTTATTATTTTGGGCCAAATCAAGTTACTAAGTTAGATCCATGTTAAAATTTCAAGTAGACTTTAATTGTCGGAGAAGTTCGGTAGAGTTTTCATAGATCAAATAGTTGAACTTTGACCCCTTAACAGCAAAATTTCTGGCCGAAAATCGATCACATAGATTTCCCCAAATAAGTACCCTGTATATCAAATTTCGAGTCTGTAGACTAAAAATTGACAGAGTTATTGCGTAGGGAAATGTACACAGACACACATACAGGCACAGACACGTTCACTCTTATAACCTCGTTTTTATGCTACATGAAACGCTCATAACGTTAACACTACAAATCTAGAAACATAGTGGATATATTAACATTAAGTGTCTGTGTGTATGTGTGTGAGTATACATTTTAAGAGCTTTGCATATTATGTTGTTATTCAACATCAGTTTGAAAGCAAAATAACGCAACTATGTGTTTCAAGAATTGAAAAAATATTTTATTAAACAAAGCGCTCGTGTTGTCAGAAACAAAATATCAATAGAATATCGCGCACATCAAAGATAAGACATGCCATACTTTAGAATATATATCTGAGAATTGATTAATTTATAGATTTTATATTTCACACTATGTATAGGTGTGCATATTAAGTTTTACAGTTTTCTGTAATCTGATTCCAATAAAACTTGATCTGAAATAATTTCCACACTTTTATGTACAGACATTTAAAATTGTCGTAGACACTTGAAAGTTCAGTATGTCATTGATCATATACCTTATGAGAGGAATGACTAATTTTTGTGATTCCGGGTTCAAATAAAATAGCTACAACAGGAATTACAATACACGCTACTAAAGCCTGATTGTGACAGTCGGTGGATGTCAAAAATGCAATCTGGACATGAGGAAACTTTAGAAGAAATAAATGCAATAAAATGGTGATTTACTTTTTTTAATGCCAGAAAATGTATGGAATATTGCGACTACTTTTTGATCATCTTGTTTAAATCAAGCAGCAGTTTTTTCAAGTGGCATAAGAGATTCAAGGAAGGCACGGAGTCGGTGAGGGATAATTAAAGATCTAGAAGGAGTAAGTTTACTCGACAAATAAAAATTTAATTGAGAAAGATTGTCGTGTGTCTATAGAAACATTACCTGCTCAGTTTGATGTAAGTGTGGTAATTCTACACACAGGTAATCGCGAGGAATTGAAGATGATGATTTTCGCAAGTGTACGAGTAAACAACTCCATCCTTCTCACAGAGCAATAAACCAAGATATGTATTAAGACAGTACCTACTCCCCCATAGAGTCCAGACCTTGCTCTCTGTAATTTTGATTATTCCCTAAGCTTAATGAAAACTCTAGGGGTTGACGTTATCACACAATTAAGTTGGAACAGGCTGAACACACACACACATTCACACAGACACACACACACACACGTGTATGTGTCTGTGTATGTGTGTATATGGCTATGCCAGTGTGTGATGATGTAGCAACGAATGATACCATATACAAGATGCATTCAAAAGACGTTTTATTTTGAACACTGTTATTAATAGTACACACATGAACTCCAGTCCTCGTCGAAGCAATGTCCTAATATTACAATATACTCGTCGTAGGTTCCAACACGTTGTGGAACAGCTTGTGGAATTCGCCTTGTGTGAGCGTGTCAATGGTCCTCGTCACGGCCTTTTTCATCTCAATTGTCTCATAACGGCAACCCCTAAAGATGTCATTGAACTGAGGGAATAATACAAAATTATATATATATATATATGTGTGTATATATATATATACATATAAATATATATATATATATATATACATATATATATGTGTGTGTGTTTACATATAATTATGTTAACAAAGAGTATACTTAAACAGAGCAAAACTTATCTAAATAAGAAAAGCTGAACACTGAGAACAGGAGAAAGAATAAAAAGTAAAACGGTGCAAAAGAAATATATATATATATATATATATAATACATGTAAATGCATATATATATATATATATATATATATATATATATATATATATATATGTTTATATAAAAGTGAAAGTGTCTGTTGTCTGTGTATATTTCCGTACGCAATAACTCTGTCAATTTTAAGTTTACGGATTCGAAATTTGATATACAGGGGTACTGAGATCTTTGTAATACGTTTTTGGCCATAAATGTGGCAGTTAATGGGGTAAGGTTCAAAGATTTAATCTTTGAGAACCCTGCCAAATTCTTCAGCCAATTTAACGTATAAACAATGTTAATTGTAGATATAGCTTCCTTGGACATGTATCTAACTTAATAATTTAGTTTGCGCCCAAAACACTAAATGTGACAGGGAAATAATAGGTGTCAAATTAAAAAAAAATGACCTCTGCGGTCTCTATCAAATTATTCAGACAATTTTGGTCTAACCATTTGAAATCATACATAAAGGGTATTCAGAAAAAGGGCAAGATTTTTAATCGGTTTGGGCCAAAATTGGAGCTACCCATATATATATATATATATATATATATATATATATATATATATATATATATATATGGGGGGTTGCATGTCTGCCTAAAACTTTCGACTGAGGCCAGGGATTTTCACAAGAGCAGTATCGTTTTGAAGCTCGACTATTCAGACGACAAATACCGAAGAATTGGCAAAAAGCATTAATTTATTCACCCTCAGCTAGGCACTTTTCTACAGGGATAAGTTGCTTTTTTCGCCGATATCTTCGAAAGCATCCCCTCTTTTCGATTGGCTAGCCCTTATTTAAACGTACGTCACTTCAGTTTTTGCGGTGGTCGTAACACACACCTCCCAACACCCGGGCAGTACCCTTGCTAGTATATATATATATATATATATATATATATATATATATATATATATATATAAATTCATCATCTCGTAAGACCAATAAAGAAAAAGTAATGAAGAAAATTAAAAAAAGATTTAGGCCACGGCATTATGGAGCAAAATACTTTTCATCAGAAGACGATAAAGATCATACAATATGCAAATGCTGAAAAACTGACTTAATATTTCAATATTATATATATATATATATATATATATTTATATATATATATATAAATGGGACTATAAAATAGTAGCCTCATTAAAGATGAGGCAATAATAATAGAAACTAGTACAGATAATGTAGATAGATGAAAAGATGGAAGCAGAAGTAGAGGAAATAGAAACAATAAATATGGGATGCGGAAATACATATTTAAATAGATACAAATTTAAGAAGAAATTATCTGAAAGTGAAATAAATAGAATTTATAAAATGTTCAAAAAGTGGTCAGCCTAAGTTCAAAAATAAAATAAAATAATAGTTTCCAAAATCCGTTAAAAATAAAGATGCTATTGTGATTTTTTTCTTTTCATGTCTTCTATTTCACGTTATATATAGGTGTTTCTTAATATTTGAAATGCCGATCATCAGAGACGGACAAATATTAGATAGTGTCACGTATAACCACTTGCAAAAATATATAAAAATAGGTTAAAACTCTCTAATAAATATTTGTGGAAAAACGAATACATTTGACTATATGTAGAAAGCAGTGCACAACATTACCATTTAATTGTATTCTTATATAATGTTGTTCCTGTTTTCGCACATATATTGTTTGTTTTATAGTTTTTCTTTTTCAAGTCGTTTCTGATCTTTATTTTTATTTTATTTTTTTCCACTTCTTTTTACTTATTGTTTATTTTCCTTTTTTTTACGTATCAATCTCATGGAGACATGTGTTTTTCTCCTTAAATTTTATCTGTTTATTTTCCATGAACGTCAACAATATAAGCTTTACTGCGTTGTTTCCGCCAATGAATAAACATTCCCTTATTTATTGACTTACTTTTTCTTTCTTTTTTCATTTCGTGTTCAACGGTCTTTCTTTTTTTCTTATCCAACTTTCAATATTCCTTGCAAGTTGTAAAGTTATTGATGTACTTTTAACAGTTAAGTTGGGAAATATGTAATTGAAATATTTTCTTGTTTGGTCATGCATTTTTCTAGGCGATGTTTTTATTAATAAGTTTATTTAGTAATAGTATTGATGTTTTCGTTTAAATCTAATCTATACCACCCCATTGAATTCAGTTTTCAGGTCTTAATATTTACTTAATTTGGAGAATATAAAGATTTTATTTAGCTACCATCACTTCACGTTTCATCAGATGTGTAGCAGTATTAACGATTGGTGCGTTTTCTACTAATTTCTCATTCCAACACCTATTATCCGTAACACATACATATACACACATATATAAATTAAACATCCAATATAGCAGCATATCCTGGGAACATCAAACTTAAAGAACAATCGGAAATGACTTATATAACATACATTAAGACCATGTAGCCCCTACAGCCACCTACCTTGAAAATGCCTCTGTGAAATCTGACATATTTATATGGAAAAAGTCAGAGAGAGTTGCAACCTTGGTTTAAGTGAGTGTTCCTAATGATAGAGAACAGAGCTGAAAGAGAGAAACAGACCAGATAGAAAGGTCTTATGTGTGATATGAAAAGAAACTGGAATCTTAGAGAGATATCAATCATACCAGTTATTCTAAGTGTCCCAGAGCCCGTGAAGAAGAATCTGACGTCCTACCTAACAAATATTCCAAGTAAACTATGTTTCAATAAAAGCAGGGCAATGTTGGCAGCTGGTTTGGCTGCCCCACACACAGCGTTACAATCTTCAAAGAATATATATATATATATATATATATATATATATATATAATACCTATATACACACAAACATATATACATTATATATATATATACATATATACATATACATAATTTTATTTGCTTCTTCGAAAATGTCTCCGAACCCACTCTACAAACTCATACAACGCATATATAGGTCACACCACAACTCTCTCCCGACGACTAACCTATCATTGAGTTGATAATAGTGCCATAAAATAGCACTTAACACCCCATGATAAAAACCTACAGTTGGTTAACATTTGACTTATCTTAACTAACAATACTAAAATTCGATACCTTTATAACTGCACACGACGACTAATATTATTAAAGGCCTTACTTATTAAAAAAACTAAACGTCTTTTTTAAGCAGATCTGTTTTAAACCCTGGACAAATATACTAACATTATTTAATAACTAACAAGAAAGTAAATACACTATAAAATAAGAAAATCGAAATAAAAAAAGTAATTCGCCCTTTACCTTTCTGAACCCCATTTTATAACCAATTAAAAATAAGTATAAATACACCAAGCCACAAAGAAAAGGGTAAAGAAAAAAATGATAAGAACAAGAATCGCTTCTGATGATAATCGGATGCACCGGTAGAAAGCACTTGAGGAGAATATAACTGAACAACAACTTTTGAGTGCCATTTTGAATAACACGCCAACTGAAGTTAAAAAGGCCGCTCGGCAGATGGAAAAGATATCCAGAAAAAGTGAGGGAAAAATTACTCTGGCATGTTCAATCAGACGTGCCTAAATAATGAATTGCTGCCAAAATATACATATATACATAATATATATATATATATATATATATATATATATACATATATATATACAGATATGAACATGTATATATACATATATATACACATAAATACATATATATATAAATATATATATATATATACATAAATATATATATAAATATATATATACATAAATATATATATACATAAATATATAAATATATATATATATATATATATATATATATATATATATATATATATATATATATATATATATATATGAGAGAGAGAGGTGATAATAAAATTAAGCTGAAATAAGAACATTTTCAATTTTTGAACTGAATCAAGATAAAAAAATAAAAAAGTAAGAACATTTTCCATTTTTCAACTAAATCAAGATAAAAAAAATCCTGAACCGATTGCGAGGAGCTAAAAATACAATAAGTTAAACATACTAAAAGTAAATAAATAAGAGAAACATCCGGCATTACACAAAGGGAAAGACTTTTAAAATCTGGCATAATATAAAAGTAAAAACAATATAGAGTTTAAAATCCGGCATTATATAAAGGTGAAAAGTTCGGCATTATACAAAGAAAATTCGGCATTATACAAAGGTAAAGAAAACATGTTTTAAAATCCGGCATCATACAAAGGTTTAGACAACATAGATTTTAAAATCCCTCATTATAAAAAGCTAAAACAACATAGACTTTTAAACGTCTATGTTTGCAGTGGACAAAGCTAGAGGAGGGTAAAACGGTAGCCTTAGATATATCTAAAGATTTTGACTGGATGTGCCATAATAGTTTTCTAAGGAAAATCAGATAGTACCGTATCAGTGGACGAATACTTAACATAATTAAATGCTTCTTAAATAAGGGAAAGAATTGAGGTTGTCTTCGACGGTCGTATATATAAACAATATGATATAAATTCGGGAGTACCTCAGCGGTCTCTCATTGGACCTTTTGTTATTCCTAATATTTATAAATGACCTTTTTTTTTACAAGGATGTCACCACTTATCAAGGTCCAGAGGCCACTCGAGGATAAGGGTTAATAGGTATACATTAGTCATTGTGATTTTAGCAGAGTAAACAGTGGGAATTTTGAAACTTGGATTACTTAGGGGGACGATTCAATAAGAACTTGTTCATATTGGACTTTTTCTTTTTTTTTCATAGGTATCAACTCATTATAAAGGCAAAGAGGCAACTCAAGGATAAGGGTTAAACAGTGTACAGTAGAAATTGGACAATATAATAATCATTAGTAATGAAAATTTGTTAAATTTGATAACTTATATGGAACGGCTCATCAAGAACTTATTTACGTTAGACTTGAAGACAATCATATTGTAGTCAGCCGGAAAGCAGGAAAACGGAAGACAATTCCACAGGCGTGCAGTTCTAATAAAAAAGCTTTGTTCATGGAATCTACGTTTAGGTTTAGGCACAGATAAAGAGTGGGGGGAATTTTTGATAGTGTTTACAGCTAGACGAGTGTTTCTTGTGAAAGTTTTGCGAGGGGGGACCATAGATTGAAGCTCAGTCGAAAACTTTCCATGAAAATAACGTTACATCAGAGACAAACTCGCAACATCTCTTCTGTGAGATAGAGGTTGCAAGGAAGAGAAAAGCACATCTCCTACGAGGCTACGAAGTCTATTTTGAACTCTATCAAGGCAGGCCAAGTCCTTTTTAGCAGCTCCTGCCCAGATGTGGCAACAGTATTCCATCCTTGGACGTACCTGGCTCTTATATAGATAGAGAATTGCATCAGCAGTGAGATATCTACTGGATCGATAGAAAGATCCCACCATTTTTCCAGCGGCCTTGGCAACAGATTTGATGTACGTGTTCCATTTAAGATCAGGAGTAATGGTCAAGCCCAGAAGCTTGTCAAAACTTTAGGCCTCCTGAAGACGAGAGCCATTTATTTCAATTGATGCCAGATGTGGATCAGAATGTTGATGATGTAAAGAGAGAAACTTGGTTTTAGATGCATTAAAAGTAACCAGCCACTCCTTTCCCCATTGTACTACATGTTCAAGATCAGAGGAGAGAGAATTGGAGAGAACTTGGTCGTTTACTGTCTTAGATGTGCTACCATAAATGGTAGTGTCGTCAGCATAAATGTCTACAAATGATGTAAGGATGTGATTTGGAAGATCATTAATGTAGATCAGGAAAAGAGTTGGGCCCAGGATGGACCCCTGAGGGACACCGGCATTAATACTGTGGGCTTCTGATTTTTGCCCATCAACTACTACTCTTATGAACCTATCAGAAAGAAATGATTTAATAATTGAGAAGACATTTCCAGCTATACCATAGCTAGAGATCTCATGAAGTAAACCTTTATGCCATACCCTATCAAAGGCCTTAGATATGTCAAGAGTAATTGCCCTAGAAAGGTTGCCTCCGTCGCCTTACTGATAAAATCGTCTCTGAGATGAGGATATTTGCTGATGAGGACATTTACTGATGAAACTACACTTTACAATAGGCACGAGGAGAAAGCAAATACACACTAGAGAAAGACCTCCAATCTGTAGTGGCAAAATGGATGGTATCCATTCAATGCTGTCAAGGCTAATCTTATCTCCTTCAATAATTACAAGACAGTTTCTCAACTACCAATAGCTATGGCTAAAGATACATTGCCTTAAAGTCAGTCTTTCTAACTCTTCGACCTTACCTTCACAGGTAACATGAGTTTGGACATATACATTGAAAGCATTACCAGAAAGGTGGGCTCTCGCCACCGTGCTAGAAATTTACTTACACCTGAAAGTATCTAGTACAAGGTCACCATTCGCCCATGTATGAAGTACCCTTGTCACATTTGGGCTGGTGCACCTGCTACTAACCTTTCGCTCCTGGACAACGTTCAAAAGAGAGTCGCCAATCTCATAGGTCCTGAACTGTCATCCAAGCTTAACCACTGTTCCATCGACGAAATATTATATCCCTCTGCCTGTTCTACAAGTGGATGCCTTGACGAACTACAAACCCTTGTACTTCTTCGACGTAAATGTCCCCCGACAAACTTGCCAAGGAGCCAAGTCCCATCCCTACATAGTAGAGATCCTTAGATGTAAGAAAGCCTCCTTCTTCAATAGATCTGATGAATTGTAAGAAAGAAGGATTTGTTTTTCAACTACATTTTTATAAGACAATGGGGATAGTGCAACATTACAGTGGTTTAAAAGATGGATCGGGAAATATTATTCCCAATAATTCGTTCGTGGATTTATCTATGAACAAGAATAATTTTAGATTGCTTGGCAGCTTATGATTGATTGGAAAACTGGAAGAAATGGCATTTATTAGCATGCCACAGTTTTCCATGGTGCAGATCAAAATAATAAGTTAGTTATCGCCAGCCAGGGCATGGTAGGTGAATATCAAAATGATAAGTTAATTATCGCCAGTCAGTCTTTGCTCAGTGCAGATCACAATACTAACAAGTTATTTATTGTCCTCTCGTGTCTGGTTGGTGCAAATCATAATACGAACAAGTTAGTTATTGTCAGCCAGTGTTTGAAAGATCCAAATTACAATATTATAAGTTAATTATCGCCGGCCAGTGTTTGATCGATGCAAAATAAATATTAATAAGTAGGTTTCGCTAGTCAATTCAGTTTTTTTTTCTCGATTTCTAAAAGAGGGTCACCAAACTGCCACATGATCATAATGCTGGAAGATCAGGATAAAGTCAGAACTATTCAACAAATTGATGCAATTGTGTCAGCAGGTATATCAGGTGGAAGATCAGGGGCTTTGTGATTTTGTTATGTTTTAAGACTACGTCGCCCACCCTCATTGTAATTGTTTTTTTTTGTTTTGTTTTGTTGTTATAAGAAGTATTATACTGATGTATGTTTTTAAAATTTGCAACTACCGTAGAATTTTCACAGGTTCTGCTAGTTACTATTAGTATTAGTAGTAGTAGCAGTAGTAATAGTATTAGTATTAATAGTAGTAGTAGTAGTAGCAGCAGTATAGATTTAGTTTATTTATTTTTTAAGAATGAGATGTATACTGAGTAAGAAGAGATTATTTTCATCCTTCCTCAATACATTTTCCTTAATCAGTATACGTCTCATTCTTAAAAATAGTATTGTCCTAACACCTTACCTCGCCAAATTTCCTCGTTTTCTCTCTTTAAAATCATTTAATATTATTTTTGTTCTTGTTTTGATTCTCTTTCTTCTAATAGAGCCAACTTCCATTTGTTTAGAATATATTTTCTTGGTGTTCATTTTTCTGCTTTTTATTTTTATATATTATGTAAAATCCTCGAAATTAGATATACATTTCCTCGCCAAATATGATTTCTATGAAGTTAATATTTTTAGAGATTTATAGTGCATAAAACAGCTTTTGGACAAACAAATCCAATAACACAAAAATATAGGTTTATAAATAGTTCTATAGAAATAGTGTACATAGTATTTTAGATATAGAACTGATGGAAACGACATGAAGTAATACGTACTAGTAAGTACAAAGATTGTAAAATCGTCCTTCATAGTTTAATACAAGTAATAAAATCGTACTGTAAGATTACAAAAATCAATTTAATTTTCAGTCCAGCAACAATCTTATTAGTTTGCTCGTTTCTCTCGAATGCTCAATATATTACGTAACGTTTCGCCGACTTTATCTGCATGTCGATTTTGTTATAATTCTATTTGTCACATCCTTATAGATAATTGTGGTAATTAATAGACTCCGAGAAACAACGTTTTCAATAATAAAAAAAAATCAGTCCCATATAATGGCCAAAAGTTTCCAGACCGAATTTTTAAGCAAAAGTTTGCGAATTTTACATTTTCATGAGCAACTTAATTTAAAAAAATATACAGGAAAGAAAGATAAAATATCTCCCACACCCTAGAAAATCGACAGGGTTCAATTTCCGTTTGAAATAAACAAGTTTTCTTTTTTTTGCCGTTGCAAACCATCTGTTATTTGACCAGTTGTGTACAAATCACAAGAGAGATAGGAGCCTTTTATCATTTTTCTTTTTTACACGGTAGTCACTACTTATCAAGGCCCGGAAGCCACTCAGGGATAAGGGTTATTGCAAGTACAGTACGTTAGTGTGGAGATTTTATGAAGTGTTTACTTAAGGGGGCGGTTCATTAGGAATTTGTTAACGTTAGACTTGAAGACATCCAAGTTGTAGTCAGGTGGGAAGCAGGCAGACGGAACAGAGTTCCACAGGCGTGTAGTTCTAAGAAAGAAGCTTTGTTCATGGAATCCACGTTTTGATTTAGGCACAGATAAAGAGTGGGGGACATTTTTCACAACGGATTCGGCTAGACGGGTGTTTTTCGTGAAAGATTGGCGAGGAGGGACCAGAGATTAAAGTTCAGACGAGCAGCTGCCATGGAAATAACGATAAAACAAGGATAGGCTCCCAACGTCTCTTCTGTGGGAGAGAGGTTGCAGAGTAGAGAAAAGGGCATCCCCCACTAAGCGACGAATCCTATTTTGTACTCTGTCAAGGCAGGATAGGCTGTTTTAGCAGATCTTGCCCAGATATGGCAGCAGTATTCCATCATTGGACGTACTTGGCTTTTATATAGATAGAGAATTGCATCAGTAGTGATATATCTTCTGGAGCGGTAGAAGGATCCCACCATCTTTCCAGCGACCTTGGCAACTGACTTGATGCACGTATTCCATTTCAGATCAGGAGTAAAGGACAAATCCAGAAGCTTGTCAAAACACGGGGCTTCTCCTAGACGAGAGGCATCCATTTCAATTGATGCCAGATGGGGATCAGAGCGTTGATTATGTAAAGATAGGAGTTTGGTTTTAGATGCATTAAAGGAAACCAGCCACGACTTCCCCCACTGAACCACGCGCTCGAGATCAGAGGAGAGATAACCAGAGAGAACTTTGTCATTTACAGCCTTTGATGTGATGCAGTAGATGGTCGTGTCATCAGCATAGAGGTCAACGAATGATTTAAGTATGTGTTTAGAGACGTCATTGAAGTAGATCAGGAAGAGAGTTGGGCCCAAGATTGACCCTTGAGGGACTCCATCATTAATACTGTAAGCCTCTGATTTTTGTCCATCGACCACTACTCTTATCAGCCTACCAGAGAGAAATGGTTTAATGATTGAGAAAACATTTCCAGCTATACCGTAGCTGGAAATCTTTTGAAGTAGCCCCTTATGCCATACCTTGTCGAGGGCCTTAGATATGTCAAGAGCAATTTCCCTAGAAAGGAAGCCTTTGTCAAGAGATTCATGTCTGCAAGTGGTACAATGTTCAACGAGCTAGATTGAAGACGCGATGCTGCAAATCTCGTGCTCTCTTCCGATCCAAGTTAAGAAAAAAGGAACATTGCCAGCACCCTTAAGATGCAAATCCGGATGGTTCAAAGCTTCAGGACACAGTTAAACGAGGTTTCCGTTCATAGGTTATAATGTTTGGTTTCAAGTGAGGGTCACATTGTACCACCTCACATCTTCCAAGTTGGCTTTAAAATCAACACCAATGTGTTTCTGGATGTCTAGGAGAGGATCCCTTATTGCAATCAGGTGGCCATCGGTACTGTGTGTGGCAACAGGTCCCAGTGCCGGCCCACATGTTAAAAGAGACACAAGCTTGGTTTCAGAAGAAGTAGGACCACTTTGTGCACTTCTCTAACTACCCTCCTTTCTCCCCCGACTTAAACTCGCTGGGCAATTTCGTTTGGTGATATGTCGAGACCATCACCAACATGGTTTTCTAAAACACTAGAACCAGCTTGATCGCTTCCTGCCGGCGCTTGTAAAAAGGGTATGCGCCTGGGCTCTAACATGAATCAAGGCGTTGATTGAGTCTGAAAGCGGGTTCATTAAATAGATGTCAGCTTCATAAAACAATCAAGTTACCTGGATTATTTTTTCATTTAAAGTTTTAAAATAAAGCTCTAGTTTGTTTTTCTTTTAGGGCGACAAATTCATTGTTCCACTTAGTTTTCATTTTCAAAGGATAACGTACAGATATTCTAAGAAGGAGAACAGCAGTTTATTTTATAGAAAATGAAGTGCTTTTCTATTTCATTACTTTTTAAATTATGTATGCTTTTCTCCATCTCCTCCTGCTGTGCCCCTCGTTCTCAGTCTCTTCCTAAACATTTCTCTCAGTCATCAGTCTTTTTTCGCTCCACAATATACTTCATTCACTTCATCAACTACTAACACGGTCGGCTGTACTTTAATCCGTTATACTTCACTCTTTTCCTCTAATAATATTTATTTCTTATAACTTTTGCTTTGCTTTCCGATTTTTTCTGACAATTATTCTTGTCTTAAGCAAAAATTATTTTTTCGCTAAAATCGATAGTTACATTCGACCCAAAATATTGACCGTTTTCAATATTTTGTTTACATTAATTATTACTATTATTTGAAGCCCGAATCAATATAAACAGACAAAAAAGAAATTCGCACAGAAAATATCATCGTCAATTAAAACATGTGTTTTATTTTCAGAAAAGATGGCGATTTACGGCTTAACGATAAGCCTTACATATACAACTGTCCGCATGAGTTTCTCATATGAGAATTACCATTGAGCACAGATTTTCTTTCAGTATCTGAAATGTAAAACAAGGATTGGTTTTTCGTATGTTCTAATTACATTCGAGTACTGTTCTTATTTCTAGTGCTATTTTCACAATGTTTCGGTCGGTATTATCTCCCACATTCTCAGGTGTAAGTTGTCGAATTCGGGCATCTTTCTCTCCAACTGGGGAATATTTCTCTCGATTTTGAGAATATTCACTGCTTTTTAACACAAAGATATATTTTAATCCGTTGAGGGTTGGGGGGGCATCGTTCTTTAATCTATGAATGCGCAGAACTTTCCCCCACCATTTCGCCCCAAAATTCCCCTTGAGACGTCAAGTCTTGGTGAAAATAAACAACGGTGAAGTTTTAGGCTTTAACATATGTAACTTTGAGTTCTGCATCATGCAAAAAAAGAAATGACTAAGTCCACCATTTGCTCCCCTCCACTTTGCCCCAAAAGTCCACAAGGCTTTAAATATTTTAATTTGAGTTCAGCACTATGCAAAACTGCTAATTAAACATACGCAGAAAATTTCGGACTAATATGGTAAAATAGTAAAAAAAAAAATGCAGTACGTTTATTATTCTTAAAAAGCCATCTGGGGCACACCGAATAGTCATCGTGAAGTATAGACAAACAAAATTATATAGAAATCAGTTAGTTGCAACTTTTCAGAAAGTTTTCTACAATTCCAAGGCTTCACGTTTTTAATAAGCACATGAGGTGTAAATTTTAGTCATTTTAACCCGAAAGGCACCTCTAGAGGAGAAAAATTTCAATTTTCTCAGAAAATTACTATTTTTACTCATGTCCTGTTTAAGTTTTCTGACAAAATTTCCAAATAATTCCAAGGTGTTATTATTTAGAAAAGTGCGGACAGGCGAATACACGAATTGACAAGGGTGAATTTACAGGTCCACCCTTCTTCGGAGGCGGAGCCAATAAACAATTGAAAAACATGATAGAAAGCGAAGAAAGAACAGTGAATAAGAGACCGAATAGATGATACATGAGACAGCAAGGAAAATCATACAGACTATGTGGCGATGGATGATTTCCTTTTATCTGAACCGGAAGCTGTTTGAAATGAAGCGTAACTGACTATTTTCAAACCTTTATATCTTATTCATAATTATAAAGGGATTTGACTTTATACAAGGAGAGAAGGTTAGTACCTTTTCTGAGAATACTACGATTGTCTTTTGGTAGTCACTAATTGTAAAATCTCAATTCGGATGGGGGGAACAAAGACGTCTTAGGTGATGACCAGTTTAGAGGGTTACCTGCTACACGAAAGAATAAAGAAAAACAAATAAAAACTAGGAGGCATGCGTTCATACAAGATGGAGTTTATATGTGGGTAGGAATAGAAGATTACAATAAATGAATGTTCGGGAATGCTAAGAACTAAGGGGAGTCTTTGTTATTGTATAGAAGAGTTCTGCTGTTGACAGTCTAAGTGTCATGCGTCGAATGGATCTGAAATACCGTATCAAAACTGTTCAGCTCAATAATATAAATTATATCTTCTCAATTAAAAGTTCATAAAGAGGGTGTTCTTTGTTTTTTATTTTTTTATTATTATTATAAAAAAAGAATAAAAAGAATGGGTTTAATCTATGATGGTGTACGTTCGTTAAGGGGATGTTATCATATTATTATATATTAGACTATTGTACGTACTCTCAGTTCTGAATTCAAGTACAAAAGAGGAAAATTAAAGAAGTTAGTTGTGATAGATTAAGAAAGAGGAGTAAACAAGTGGCTTGGGAGTGATTTATAATGCCCACAATTAATTATTCTCTCTTGCTTTTTAAATTTACTATACTTTATGGCTGCTCATACCATCTGACTCTTATTAATAAATGTTTCAATTATTTACCAATGTCTTTATTTTTACAAATTTTTTACTACGTTTTTGTTTGTTGTATTAGCTGACATGTTTCAGATCGTTACCTACTTTCCTCTTTTTTGAATGATGTTTACTTTAACTATTGGTACTTTACATATTCTTTTATGTCATTATTTTATTCATTATGCTTGGGATATTTATCTGTTCCCACTTTTTTAATGATGTTCTTTTTAAAAATATTGGTACTTCACATGTTCTTATATATTAATATTTTATTGATTATTGTGATCCACATAATACGTTATAACTTGACAACATTATTTACATAAAAAATTATTGTTTATGTTATACATTTCCAATATTAACATTCGCACATTTCTTGCATATGTTGCAACATATAAGCTGGTACTACTACCGCTAGTCTCTCCCTCTTAAACAGGTCCAAAAATCCTTTCATATTCCCCTGCCCAATCTTGAGATTCCCAGATGCAAGACCGTCGTCTACTCTCAGAGTTGCTTCCTGCTTGACTTTGTTTTCCCCTCAGTGTTGTCTGCTTCAGTGATTGTGACAATATTATAAAGTTTTAATGTAATGTGAACATTTATATAGCTACACACTTTCGTACAGTCCTCTCTTAGACATTATGCCAAATAGTTGACTAGTTGCAATACGAGATTTTTTGTCGTGAAAAATAGAAAAAAAATGTAATCTATTCCATTGAGTAGGTTTTTTTTATCAGAAAGCAAAATAAAATGAATGTCATGAAAATACGTATTTCAAGACATAGGTAAAATACCATAAGAAGTACCAATACAAAAAAGTAAACGGAATGGGATTAGCAAGGAAATTATTATAGTAAATAAAGAATAAAAGAATTTAAACGAGTCATATTGTAAGGTATAAAGGAAGGAATAATTGAAAAGCGAACAAAACACGGAATAAAGAGCGAGATGCCAGGAAGAAAAACTGAATAATTTAAACGAAACAGGGGAAAAATAGTGAAACTAAAGTCATGTTAGAAAAGATGATGGGTTAAAAATAAGAAGGAAAGTAATAGCAAAAAAATAATATTATGGAAAATTGGAAAGAATGAGAAATTGAGAGGTGGGACTGATGGGCAAGGAGAGGAGGAGGCTGGGAATAACAGGGCGTATTTATCAGGAAATAGAACAGACATGAACAAAACAGGAAAGAAGGACGTAAATAGAAAATAATGAAAGCCGGACACGTCTGTTAGATTCGACTCGTCAAAATTGCTCTTATCGTGACATTAGTTTAGTTCGGGCCACGTCCTTGTCTGATGTTCGATAAAAAAAACAAAAAAACTTCTTATATGTCTGTATTCCTCTCTCTCTCTCATATATATATATATATATATATATATATATATATATATATATATATATATATATATGCGTTTGCTTTGCAGATTATAGTAGTACAAAAGACAAAAATACAAATAATTCTATAGTTAGGGAAGTGAGAGAGTGTTTGTTCAGGAGAAATCCTAATGCAATTGACGTCAATTGGATGTGAAATGTAAAGGTTGCCGATCTACAAATGCAAGTCTCGAATATTGTACCGAGGGTCATAAGTGTAAAGGCACCAGAATTAACAGAAAAAAATGATTGAATGACAAAGGACCATTTTCTACCAAACAAGAAGTCTAACAGTATTATTTGAATAGGCTCGTTAGACACGTTTTGTGAAACTAAATACGTCTCCAACAACGTATATGTATTTATGCTGCAGTGTAATATGGTTGGTTATTAGCTGCATCTAAATAGAGACTATTTAGGTTTTAATTTTTGACCTTTCGCATAAATGCAATCGTGTTTGGCTTTCACTCTTTAATATACATATATGTATACAAATAAAAATATATATAAGCACACACACATATATATGCATGCATATATATATATATATATATATATATATATATATATATATATATATATATATATACTAGCAAAACTACCCGTCGTTGACTGGGTTCAAAAACAGCCTACAGAGAATGGACTCTAATTTATGAAAGTATGATAGGTTATGAAAAGAAAGGGTTGTAAAGAGATTGCTTCGAATTTGGGGTATCAAAACCAAAACAAAATATGATGAAAGTAAAAATAAAATAGATAAACCCCATAATTTATTATACCATACCTGTTCACACTGAAACACTTATCACAATATTCTGTGGATCTATATTAAAGAACCCTGTTAAACTTTGTGATATATTTCCATTCTATGGAGGTCAGGTGCGAACGAACACCCCATAATTTTATTATAACATATTTCTTCAAACTGAAACATAATTATCAAAGTATACTTAAGCAGATAGATATGAAAAGTCTTTATTAAAGTGGGTGCCTTTTTTTCATTCTATAGAGACCAAGCGCGAACGCAGACCCCACAATTTTATTATATCATCCCTATTTAAGATAAAACATACTTATCAAAGTATCCCTATGTACATCTATGTCAAAAACACATGTAAAGGTGTTTTTCTTTAAATTTTTAAATTTTTGTTTCCCTACTTGGTGAACCAGGCGCGAACGCAGACCCCACAATATTAATGAACCATTGTTCTGCCAGATCAAACATACCTGTGTTTCGATACATCTTCTATCATTATGTATAATCAGTTTCTTTTTAATAAATAGTCAACCATATAGGAGCCTATTCGTGACCAGACACACACACACACAAACATTCAGCTTTATATTATCAGATTATATATATATATATATATATATATATATATATATATATATATATATATATATATATATATGAGTAAGACTAGAATTAATCCTATTACCTTGATCTGTATAATTCATCAAATAAATTACCTGTTAGTTGTTTATTATTTCGTAGTTCATCTTATCATCGGTTTTAATATTTCATGTGAGCATTAATTTTCACATTTCGCATTTTCAATGGTGTAGTTTTGATATAGACTTTGCACACGTTCAGGATTTATCTTTTTATTTGAGTGCGGGAATATTTATATTTATTCATTTAAGGTGCTCTTACAGGTTATGGCGATTAGCCCGCCTACGTATATTTCTGTGCACTATCAATGTATTATTTTACAGCAACTTATTTTTCTCTTAGGATTAACTATACATTTTACTCGTGTTAAAGTGAGAAACGTGTAATTATTTCTGTTTGTCTTCATTATAGTGTAAAATTGGTGTCTATGCACTTTCGAACCAACGTTGAGCATAGCTGAATGTATTTTTAAGATTTTGCTTGAACTTAGTTTAGCTGATGCTTCAGTAAATTCCATTATTCGTCTATCTGTCAACAGGATATAGATTTTACTAAGAAGCTAGATGTTCAGTGTTATGTAAAAGAAAAAAATAAATGTAATATATATTATAGTATAATAGAGTAGTCTATTAGATTTATTCACTGGACATATTTTTATGGAATATGCGATAAGGACAAATGTACCTAGTGGCAAAAATATTAGTCCGGTGTCCCTTGTTAATAAGGCTAGACAACAGGATATTATTTTCATTGTTTGACCTTTGAGTATATATCCGTTAATATCTTATGTTTTTATATATATACTGATGTGGTTCTCGGTAATTTAACCGTGTCTAACTGCTTCGAACATATAGAATTAAAAGAATATGCTGTTGTCACAGCCCTTGTTATTATATTAAGGCCGAATTCATGCCTGTGCATACCTATTCTGTATATTTTAATTAGATGGACATCTATAGTTCTGGAATTGAGTAATGTATGGAACACTGTAAGGATTGTGTACTCCTTTCATTTCGTCTTAGCTTTGTTTATTTCGAGTCCCGAATAATAAGACAGAGACTCCCACAAGGGATTACAAAAAAGTAGCCATATACACATTAGTAGAAAGGAGGAACATTCTTTTATTGCTTAAATTACCAGTAGCATCGTTTAAGCTACCTGTAGTGTAATAAAAGATGCTGGAAGTGTCCCCTGTTTATATCTATGACCTTCTGGACACGTTTACCATCGTTTGAAGAAAGATCATCTCTGGTGATCATCTCTGGTGATTTTCTTGATAGCGTTAGTAGCAGACAACACTATGACTAATTTTCCCCACTCTTTATCTGTGCCTAAACCTAAACGTAGATTCCATGAACAAAGCTTCTTTCTTAGAACTGCACACATGTGGAATTATCTTCCGTCTTCCTGCTTTCCAGCTGACTACAATATGGTTGTCTTCAAGTCTAACGTAAACAATTTCTTGATGAACCGTTCCATATAAGTTAACAAATTTATCGAATTTCCATTGTTAACTGTTACTATATTGTCTAATTTCTACTGTACACTCTTTAACCCTTATCTTCCAGGCCTTGATAAGTGGCGATACCTATGTAAAAAAAAATGTTGTCCTTTAATTGGTGTAGATTTTGAAGATCATTTGCATAGACGTTTTGTTTTTAAGTCCCCCTAAGATTAAAATCATACGATGACAAGGCCGAGGAACGTGGTTATCATAATACTTTGCTTATTGTTCCCTCTTCCGTAAACATGTTATAAACTTGTGTCAGTGATCTATGGGGTGTGTGGCATGTAGCGCCATATTTTTGGAAAAAGAATTGCATTTTATCTTGGGCTGTCAGTTGGTCCTTAAGTGAAAGATTAGTGAGATTGGGCTACTGTTAAGTGAGCCGCTTATTCTGAAAAAAAAATGAATAGAGAAAGATATGAAAGAGCAGAGGAAAATGATTAGAGAAAGATTTGAGGGATTGGGCTACTTTGGAGTGGACTGCTGAAGCTTAAAAACGTTTATTAGAGAAAGATTATATAGATCGGGCAACTTTTAAGTGAACCACTTACAGATGCTGTATAACCAAAAACTGAAAGTAAATCAACATGCATTGAGACAACATTACCGTTATGTTGGCCACTTAATAAAAAAAAGTGATCTGGAAATTGATTAGAAAGATAAGAGGAGAAAAGGCTACTTTTAAATGGGCACCCTCCAGATACTGTATAACAAAAAAAACGAGAATAAATCAACATGTATTGACACAGACTGACTGAACGATAACATTGTAAGTAAGAGGGGATTAACCTAATGACTTCATTGTAAAGTTCTATCAACTATAATAAGAAGGGGTTTAAAACATGACTAAAACTAATTAATATGTGATCAAATTTTATGCGATTCGTTATATACTGAAAAGTGCCAGCGAAACAACCGCTAATTAACTTTTTTATTATAAGCACAGATACACAAATGTATCTGATTCCTTCAACTCTCTACATAACCTACATTTTTCTATTTCCTAGATGTTCTTTCTACTGAATTGAGTCGTTAATTCTTCCCATAAAACTTCTGAATAGATTGATTATTGCCCTGAGGAATTTTATACCGTGTGTTAATATAAACTGAAACAAAAATAATCAGAAAATGATATACAAGCCGACCATTCCAAGAAAATATAAGCGTTTTAAAACCCTATAATGAAGATTTTATATACGGAAATGCATTTCGAAACTAATGAATTTAGAAGTAAAGCGAATAAGATATATAAAATGTTGATGGCAACGATCTTAGGAAACAAAGTCCAATAAAAGAAATAAAAAATATAGAGTACGCTAACAACAAAGGTTATAACATTATGTAGTAAAAAGCTGCTGCTAAAATAAATAGAAGAAGATGTCAGATAAAGACCAATAAATAAAAGATTTTGGTCACTAAAAGTATATAAAAACTGTGTGTAAAATTGAATTAAAAATAGAGTAAGAAATCTCGTGTTTTTATAAAGAACATAAATATGACGGTTGAAAGAATAAAATAGAAAATCAGTAGTCCCCAAGATAATAAAAATAGCGGGTGAATAAAAAAAATTGACAGTTAATAAATGAATATGAATATAAATATGTAGAATAACGAAAATATAAAAATGGTTGCATATAAAAATGGCGTCGAATGGAAACCTGAAAAAAGAAGGAACGAATGACGTTTAACAAAAAGGATATAAAAATGTATATCAATGTAAAAAAAATAGTCGCATTGGGATTAGTAAAATGACGTCTGCAGCTAAGGAGGCGAAGAAAGATCGGCGGTTACTAAGCAATACAAAAGACACTCAGTAAAAATGAGATGATTAAATGAAAATAAGGAAAAAAAACGTGACCATTGGCAGAATGGAAAATAGCTGGTTAAAAAAATAAATACTGCTTTCAGAAAGATAATAAAAATGACGTGTAGAGAGAAAAAAGAGAAGTAAAGAAATGACACGGACCTAAAATAAAATGAGAAAATAAAAATGGCGATCGAAGGAAAAAACAATCGGCATGTAAAATTATAGAACAGAAAAAAAAAATCTGTAAAAAGTTGGAGAAATCAAAAACGAAAAAAAAAATCCTATTATTTAGGGTATTGACTGAATAGAAAAACTGATGATCAAGAAATGTGTGGCAAATAGGTAAAGATAAAAAATCATGACGGTTTCGTAGCGATTGAAAAAAAATACAATGAAAAGCAAAAAAAAAAGAAAAAAAAGGGAAATATCGGTTGTGATTTTAGCGAGGAAAAAACCTGATATATTTTAAATAAGTGATGTTTAAGACAATAACACAAAAAAACATATTAGTTACATTACGAAATAAGGAATTGTTTCCTAAAAAACAAACATATAGGTTACATTACGAAAGGGGATGTTCTTATTAAGCACTCTGAAATATAAAAGAAATTAAAGGGTAACAGTTTTGCCTAAAATCAGGTAAACGAAAAAATATAAAACATTTAGTGAGCATAGCATATTGAAAGTGAATATATTTAAAAAAAAGATGTATTGTCTTAATTTTATGACTTATAAAAAGCAATTAAAAAAAAAGAAAAAACGTGACTTACAACTACATACGCACGAACACACACACACAAACATATATATATATATATATATATATATATATATATATATATATATATATATATATACTTCTATGAATTCGGCCCTGTCGGTGGGGCATTAGAATACGCCGACTGCCCTCTTGCAGAGGGTAAAAGTCCCTCAATGGGCGTCCTGGATATGACTTTAAACTATATCCAGTGCTGAGGCCCTAGCTTGTGGGCTTTGGGGAGTGTGGAGCCACCCTTTAATTGCCATTGCTCCCAGGTCCACGCTGACCCGGAGTGGTAGTACCTGTTAGGGTCCCAACTATGGGTTAAATAGAAACCGACGTAAAAACAACAAATATATTCTATTACAATTGTTTTTCTTCAAAATCTTTGGATTCGGCATTAAATAACCCGAAAAGGGTTGATATGCCGTAAAACAGAAACAACCAACCCATCCTATGAATTTGTTTTTCTTTTGTGTGTATTGATATTCATATTAAAACCCCCTTTTCTATTTATTTAAAAAGAAAATACAATTTTCTTGTATATGGGTTGTTGATTTTCCTTCACTGGCAAAAGATCTAGCCAATTTACATATTCTTTCAAACATTCATTTTAATTAATTGCCTACTAGTTTTTTTGTTTGTTTTCTTATGGGATGATCATCTTAGTTAACTATTACCTGTAATCATATTCATGCTGATATTCTACATGATTTATACTTGCATAATATTTGCGTAAAAAGGTTACGGTTAACACAAAATTGTTTCCATATATAGTTATGTATACGTACATATTTTTGTTTAATCTATTATATCTATAAAAGTGAGCGTTCCTGTATGTGTGTCTGTGTGTGTATATTTCTCTACGCAATAGCGATGTTATTTTGAAGTCTACCGACTCGAAATTTGACATACAGGGTACTGAGATTTGGGAAAATATTTGTGATAGGTTTTTGGCCAGAAATTTGGCTGTTAAACGATCAAAGTTCAATGATTCACGTTTGCGAACTCTATCAAACTGCTCCGCCAATTTTAGGTATGAACACTTAAAATTTTAGATATAGGTTCTTTGGATATGAATCTAACTTAATAACTAGATTTGACCCCAATAGAATAAATTTTAAGGGGTCATAATAGGGGGGAAATGTTAAAAAAGAATTGACTATTTTTTTGCGCAGTATACACCTCCAAACGCCCGGTCAACGCCGGGCTGAAATGCTAGTATATCTATAAAAATGAACGAGTCTGTGTGTATGTCTGTGTTTCTGTGTGTGTGCATTTACATACGCAATAACTCTGTCAATTTTAAGTCTACAGGCTCGAAATATGATATACAGGGTACTGAGATTTTAGAAAATATTTGTGATCTGTTATCTGCCAGAAATTTGGCTGCAACGGGGTCAAAGTTCAACTATTAGAGCTTTGATAACTCTACCAAACTCCTCCGCCAATTTTGGGTATAAATAATTGAAATTTTAGATATAGGTTCTTTGGATATGGATCAAACTTAATAACTTGATGTGAGCCCAAAACAATAAATGTTAAGGAGTCATAACAGGGGTGAAATTGTTTTAAAAAATTGGACTACTGCAGTCTCTACCAAATTACTCAGACAATTTCTGGTCTAAATATTTGAACTCTTACATAAAGGGCAGTGATAGGGCAAGCTTTGTAATCGGTTTAGCTCGAAAATTTTTAGTTACTAATATATAAATGTATGTATATATGTTTGCATGTCTGCCTAAAACTTTCGACAGAGGCATCGGATTTTTACAAGATCAGTATCGTTTTTAAGTTCCACCTTTCAGTAACGAAAAAGTGGCTACACTCACTAAAATCTTCACCTTAAACTGGACCTTTTTCTACAGGAATGGAGATTTGTTTCGCCAATACTTTTGAAAGCCATCCTCTCCTTTCGATTGTCTAGCCTTAATTAAAACCTACGTCACTTCCGGTTTGGCGGTAGTCGTAACAGCAAAGACGTCAGGTTTTTCCCCCGTTTTTTTTCTCCTTCGCGATATGGGTTCGAGCCTGCCCTCCTACTACCACTTTTTTTTATTACAGATTAAGTAATCTTGAGTTTTAAAGTTTTACCAATTATTGTTGGAATAAAAATTCCAGTTTAATATGCACGATAGAGCAAAGTAGAATTGTATGATTTATATTTAAATATTTGCAGTAAAAACAAAGATTTTTTAAAACAAACAAATATGATTTTAAGCAAGGAGTACACAAAATTTATAGTTAATTGCTTAATCGGTGGACTTTATTTCATTGTTATTTCCATTCAAAATGCTCGTTTGAACTCTTATTTATGGACACTCCCTCGCAAAACTTTTACGGAAAACACTCGTTACTCAGAAACCACTATCAAATCAATAATTTCCCCCACTATTTATTCGTGCCTAAACCTGAACCCATATTCCATGAAGAAAGCTTCTTTTTTAGAACTGCAATCCTGTGGAACTCCTTTCCGTTTTCCTGCTTTGAAGTCGACTTAAATATGCTAGTCTTCAAATCCAACGTAAAAAGTTATTGAGGACATGTCCAATTTAAGTAATCAAATTTATCAGAGTTCTATTACTAACGATTACAGCGATACTGTCTGATTGAAAATTGTACACTCCTTAACCTTGATCCTCCAATGGGAATCTGGCATTGATATGTGCTGACTCCTTAGTAAAACAACCTTCTAAAACTAAAATGACTCTTTTGGAAAGAGCAATTTGTATTTAATTCTTTTTTATTTCGGGAAAGTTCTCCAGAAGTGAACGAGAAAAATAATTTACGATGAGAAATTATTATTTTATCTTTAAAACTTACGATAAGATTCACGGTGGCTTTCAGGAGATTATGCTGAATACAGGAGACCACGAGGTGTTTAATCCCAACTTTATCTAATTCAAAAATTGATATTAGACCGATATATTATCATTCCGATTTTACGGATAAAAACGATTAATATATATATATATATATATATATATATATATATATATATATATATATATATATATATACATGCGTGTGTGCATACGAGTGCGTGCATGTGTTTAAGAAGGTTGCTAGCAAAATAAAAAAAATGGCGAACTAACGTGAGGTATGAAAAAAATATTGTATCATTTTATGGTATCTTTAGGGGGAGCAAGCAGATATCATCTCTCGAAATGAAAAAATAAATGAATAAAAACAACATCTTTTTGATATAAACAGTAATATATATTTACTAATTTCTATGTCAAAGATGTTTTAAAAGGTCGATATATATGACGGTTTATAATGTACACATTTAATTGGTTATCTGTCTTTGTTTCGATGCCAAGTCACTTCAGAATCCCTACATCCTACTTTGTGGTTAGCCTTCGTAAACATTTACATATTTGTATGCTCCCAATGCTTCCACAAAACTACCTTTCTTTTAGTTCTCTTTCTCTCACACTCTGTGTGGGTATATATATATATATATATATATATATATATATATATATATATATATATATGTATATATATATAGTATTGAGTAAAGAAATTAATAATTATGAATTATCAATCAGTTGCAATATACAATTATACATTTGTTTACCCAATAGTAATATAGCTCTAAGATACAGACACCTATTGAGCTTAGTATATATCTACAGTACAATAGGCACTGTTCTTTTAAAATTATTTATGCATTTATTAATACATAAAAATACACTTTGCTCTGCAATGGGGAAAGAGGTATCTGGTTAATTTGAATGCATATCCAACACAGATTCTATCTCTGCATCATCAACACACTCTTTACACTCTTTCTGCGTAGGCTCCATGTTTTGACATGCTAATGTGTCCGAGATTTACTCATGATCTGAGTTGGAACACATGCATCAAATTCCTCTCAAAGGCTGCTTGAAAATGGTGGGATCACTACCACTACAGTATATATCTCATTGCATATGTAATTATATCCCTCTATAGGAGCGAAATATGTTGAAAGTTGGAGTAGTGTGGCGACATCTTTGCTGGAGCTGCTAAAAGACTTATCCTGCATTTGCCAATGCACGATAAGTCTTTTAGCAGCCCCAGCCCGGATGTGACCACAGAGTTCAAAAAAGACTTCTTAGCCTAATTGGAATGCTATTTCTTTTCCCTGCAAAATTGTTCCCACAGAAGGGATGATGCTAGCCTATCTCTATTTTATAATAATTTTTATTGTTATTTATTTTTATTTCGCCTGGTCTTCCTAGCTCGTCTGATCTCCTATATATGGTTATGACTTGCCTGCCTTTCACGAAAACACTGGTCTGGCTGGAACCACTATCAATAATTTCCCCCACAAATTATTTTTACCTAAATCTAAGTGTAGATTCCATGAATAAAGATACTGTTTAGAACTGCACACTTTAGGAACACTCTTCCGTTTTCCTGCTTCATAACTGGCAACAATCTGATCATCCCTAACCCGACGTGAACAAGTTCTTGATGGATGTCCCCTTAAGACACCCAGTATACAAGATTTCCATTGTTAACCATTACTACGATATTTTCCGATTTACTTCCGTACACTCAGAAACCCTTATCCTCCAGTGGCCTCCCAGCCTTGATAAGTGGTGAAAAAATGGGTAGTGGTTGAAATGATGTAAAAATGGCTTATTTAGGGAAGTGGCTCAACAAGAACTTGTGTACATTGAATTGAAGAATGCCATATTGTAATCAGCTTGAAAATATGCCGTCGGAAGAGAGTTCTACAGGCAGGCACTTTTAGGAAATATGCTTTGTTCATGATATTTGCGTTGAGATTTAGGCACAGATAGAAAATGGGGGAATATGTAGATGACCTTTGTAGTTAGACGAGTGTTAGCTATGAAAGTTAGTAAATGGGATAATCAATTGAAGCTCAGACAAAACTTTGCTATAAAATAAAGATAGGCAAGTAAATAGGCACATTGCTATAGATATTAGCAATATAATCTACCAGAACAAGAAAATGTGTGCAATAATAAAATATAATAAAGCTGTTTAAAATACTAAAAATTATATAACAAATAAAAATAAACGATTGTGGATAAAGACAGGAATAAGGGACCCAATCTACCGTCAAAAACAAAAGGGCATATTTTCATCGGTACCGGACATGTAAACAAATATAAAATAGTATTTGTACTCAGAGTGGTGTGACCAAGATTTATTTTTATGTAGAGTGTATTTTTAATATATTTTTACAAAACTTTTTTTAATAAAACTATTTAAAAAGAGTGCAGCTTTTTATATGTATTAAGAATACTTTGCATAAAACTATTGAAACAATGTAAAGGCGGGTGGTCTATGCAAATTTTAGTATCAATATTATTATTATTATTATTATTATTATTATTATTATTATTATTACTGATATTAGTATTAATATTATTATTAAAAAATATTATAAACAAGCAAAGTTGCATTAATTCTCTTTTGGTCAAATTAGGAATTTAATTTTTATATGTATTAAGAATACTTTGTATAAAACTATTGAAACAGTGTAAAGATACGTGCTCTACTTAAATAACAAAACACACTTACACAGAATATATTTAATTAATATATATTTTCTTTATAAAAATACAAAGAAATTATGCTTCCTTTTGGGGAGCTGGTTTCATACATCAATAGACACCTTGAATTGAAATTGCACGGGTTTATTTATTTAAATAATAAAATGCCGGCCATTAGAAAGGTTTTTACGGAAATCGCTCGAAACAAAGTATGAATCCATTTGGTGTAAGCCCTAATAAGAACAAAATAAGATTCTATACCTGTAAAAGAGGCAAATATATTCAAGGATAGAGTAACGTTGCCACATCTGGGTTAGACCTGCTAAAAGACTCATAAAATAGAATTTCATTTTGATAGGAAGTTGTATTACTGCAAAGTATTCAAACAACGAACTGGTGGAGACTTCTAGACGCACGAATTAAACGAGCAAGGATATATCAGACAATGCTGGAAAAGGTATTTGTAGAAAGGACTGGGACTATAAACATCACGTCTGTGAGAGGTTTCAAAGAAGAAGAACGTGTGAAGACAATCAAATAACAGTAAATTTTCTGTATTTTATCAACAACAACAATTCAATAAGTGGTATCGTATTACATTTGTAAAGATAGCGAATACCCACCCAGTTTTAATAGGTTTATTAAAAAGTTTCAACTGAAGTGAAAATCAGACATGAGGACTGACAGAACGATTAGATGTGTTGCGGATGTTTTTTTAATGATTGCAAACCATCAGTACGAAAATGTTGTAGATTTGAAACAACCCCTACTCACCCAAAGATACGGGTCATGAAATGGATTTTTTAAAGTTTCTGTAGAAAATACAGTACCGTTTTATTAATCTCTCCCTTTTCTTTTAGCCACACTGTACTTCTCAAAGTATACATTCTCAAAGTATACATAAAGAATAATAGATAACTATCTTTAATTGGTGTAACTCCAAATAACAGCACAAATCAATTGGCATATTATTTGTTATATTTTGTCTAATGTATTTGACATATATTTGTTGCACAACGTTATTTGATTTGATGGTCGCCTACGATTCCCTAAACGTTTTATGCTATTTAATTATTTTTCATGTTAATATAAGACGAATAAGGAAAATTAGAAAAATACACAATCAAGGTGAGTAATTCTGCTCTGACGATATAACTCCATAAAACACAGGCCTAATTGCGTGTTTATACTTATAGAAATTATTATACAGAAAACTATTATATACACTGTTATAAAACGGACTTAATACCATCCTATCTGCTTTAGTTCATTCTAGCATCGTGCATATTAATTAACTTGACATATGTTTATACAATTGTGAGCTTCACCCTATTCTTGAGAGCATAGTTTAATAGCTTATCAGTCTTCAATGAGTTTATCAGCTATCATTTATTTTGCAATAAAATCTTTAAATGATTTTCCGATGTAAATTCACTCTCATAGCCGTGAAATATGTTCAATCATATAAATCTTTACTTTAGAATAGCATGGATGGGATATCTAGTAGTATGCATCTTTGTGCATTTTTACACAACTAATGTTGCAGTTTATTTGCTTCCACAGAAACGCAACATATGACACAAGTTCATTTTTTTATGAGAGAGAAAATCAAATCCCCAAAAAGTGGCTATTTTGAAGTGCGCAAAATAAAACTTGACTTAGTATAGAAGGCTTTCCTAAACATTTACTAACGACAAACTAACTTAGCTGTAGCACCAAAACATATAGTACACTGTGAAAAATTTATTCATTTCTAAAAGTACAAAAATAAAGTTGGCATTAAATACTCTCAAATTGTTGGGGAGGGAGGCTATGATCATCCTTGTCACCACACTTTATATATGTCTATGAATTGTCTTATTTCGAATCATCAATCAGCATTATACTGCATTCACTTCAGAGATTGTGTTACATAAGATTTCCAAATTGAGGTTTTTAATATTATTAAATGAATAAAACCATAAGCAATTGTTTTACATTGCTAAACGTTTTCTACTGTGTAATCTTAGCACGAAGACCAGATCTACTTTTCCTTAATTGTAGACATTGAACTTCGATCCTTTGCCTGTATAGTGGCTGTTGTACTTATATATATAACAAGAGAAACTATCAATGATATCTGAATTTTACATGTTTCGATGCTCTTTTTATCTTCGATATATTTCCTCTAACTTGTAAACAATACAGTTAATGTGCAATTCTGTATAAATATGTTTGTTTTCATAACCTTGCTAATCAACAAAATCCGAGCCGATGTCAATTCCCAAAGGGCAACAAAGTTTGATACCAATTGTAAATTTTATCATGTTTGACATTTATTGTTTATAATTATTTTTCGTTTTTTTTTTAATTTTTAAACGTACAATTTCATCGACAATTTTGAAAAAAAAATCGATTTGACCTTTTCTGTGACCTATTAACTTTTAATAAATTGTATTTTAGTTATAAAGATTTTCCATCAATATTGTAAATGGCGTTTGCGTGCATAATCGCGATTTCCATGTTGAATAGACAGAGGCAGAAAAAATGAACACGTTTATTAAAATTTATACGGAACTAAACGCGGAAAAATCATTTGCTTCTTTAAAGTTTAAATCAATTTAAATTCTCTGAGAAAATATCATTTTCCGAAATCCCATTATTTTTCTATCCTTTTTTATTCTGTTCGTTATCGTTTTATTTTATATTCCTCATTTAAAAATGTCTTTTTTTCTTAAATTTAAAGCAAGAAAATTAATCTTCAATATGATAGAATCAAAAGAAATGACAGTCAATGTCGATAACCCGCCATAATGTGATTGATTATATAATTCGGATGAAGAAGAAATTTAAGAATGGAATTAGAATAGGGGAAAGGAGAATAAAAGAGGAGAACATCTAATAAATAACGAGAATGAATTAGACAAAGATTAAAAGAAAGAATTAAAAAAGTAGATAAAACGGAAGCTGAAGATAAAGAAAAAGACGACAAAATTACATGAATCAAGGTTAAGAGTTGGTTGGTTGTTTTTGTTTTACGGCATATCAACACCTTTTCAGGTTATTTAATGCCGAATCCAAAGATTTTGAAGAATTTTTTTTTAATAGAATATATGTGTTTTTTCAAGTCGGTTTATATTTAACCCATAGTTGCGACCCTAACATGTACTACCACTCTGGCTCAGAGTGGACCTGGGAGCAGTGTAAATAAAAGGGTGTCTCCACACTCCCCAAAGCCCGCAAGCTGGGGCCTCACCACTGGATATAGTTTAAGGTCATATCCAGGACCCAAGATTAAGAGGAAGATGAAAATAAATACAATGTAGTAACAACTAAATATATAACATAAATATTTAGATGAATAAAAAAGAGAAGTAAGCAACTAAAAGAGAAAAAGAAAAACTAAAACAAGGAATGAAACAACAGAGATTAAATAAAATAAGATGTTTTGTTTTCCTCTAATCTCACCCTTATATAGTTTAATGCCGAATGGAGTAATTTTGTAGGGAAAATCAGTCATGCTACCAATTAATTATATCTTAAATATGTATTCATGATTCATGGATTATTGTTTTCAATTATGTCGAAACTTTTTAGGTTATTTAATTCCTAATTCAGTGATTTACTAGAAATGTTTTTATGCTTCAAGTTCTTTTCATCTTTTGAATATTTCTTATTTTAGAGGCTTTGTTTTTGTCATATCAACAAATTTCAGGTTGCTTAATGCAGGATGCAGTTATTATGCGATAATTTTCATTGTTAACGTTCTTACATATGTACTCATGATATGTGGTTCAATTTTTTTATGTTTAATATTACGCAAGCACATTTTTACTTATTTTATATCGGGTGCAGTAATTTTGAAAAGATTATTTTCTTTCCAATTCAAATATTATTCTTGATATTTGTGTTTTTTTTTCGTCTTGTTTATAAAGAATCCAATTATTAGGAGTTCTCCTGTGCTCCTCAGTAGGTATGCAGACCTGTCAATCGTGACACGCAATTTTCTGCTTTTAATTATCAGGAATGCCTTAATAATTGTAAACTATTGGACGCTTAGGTTTCAGTTTTTGGAGGAAATATTTGCATTTAGACTTTTATACAAATACAGCACCGTACATTTTATATTATAGCCATTTTTTAAATTCTACGCGTGTGAATTTTTATCGATGTGGACAGAAAAATAAATTGAAACGCATCCGGGTGTACGAAGATATTTCGTTTCCGTTTCAAGTCGCTTTGTTATCTTTTAAGTACTATAGGTTGGCTGCAGAAAATTGCATCGGTGTTTCACAAAATCTAAAATACTTCGCTCGCAAAATCTGGTCTGATTGCAGATACCGGTTTTTGTTTATTAAGTTATGTCTGGCCGTCAGCAGCGTCTTATTACTATGATCGTCCAGTTATGTTGCATTCAGCATGGAATCCAAATAGATTTTCTTGATTGTGTCACTGTATTTGTTTTATGTTTCGTATCCGATTGAAGGTTTCTATTTCATATTTTTCATTGGCAACGTGAAATTTATTGTATGACCGAATTGTCTCCGTTGAAAGCGGTCTGACTGATTTTTTAACATTAATATTTCATAATTGTAAAAAGCATATTATATATATACAAGTTGATGATCTCTATTTTTAGTTTGGGTCTAATATGGAGAACATCTCGAGAAAGACGACGTTGTCCGGAACTGAATGAAAATCAAGAATCCCCAACCTTCCTCAAACATTATTGTAATGGACATCGGGAAATCTGTATTGCACCGTACAATACCTACCCTTGTTTAATACACTTATTTGTAAATTGTGGCGTTACTTGAGTTATAATGCAAAGGTCAAATATCAATTGTACTCTAAAAATAAATATACAGTTTTAACATTAAAAAGAACATGGTCTTGATTTTATGTAATTTTTTTTTACATAATAACTTGAAAAGGTGAACCGTACGATAGTAGCGTATCATGATTCACTTGTGCTCAAATAGGAAACATTTAAAACGCGCTTCTGTCTTATGAAAATATCTACAGTTGGTTTTATAGGCTGGTTGTTGTTTCTTATGCGGTGAAAACATTTCTCAAATGCAATTATTATGTAATGTTGTGTAAAAGTGGTAAAATAGGAATTGTTTCTTTAATCGGATTTTTTGTATATTCGATTTTCGATATTTATCAGACAAAATTCAGAAACAAAACCTACGTAAGAACACTCCCATACACATCAAATACCTTCGTATTCAATTTACAAAAAAAGTCGGCCGAACCGTTTTCGAGCACATAAGGAAGGAACTCACCTGCACACACGCACATACACGCAGACAAAATTATTTTCATATAATGATAGAGATACACAGTTAGTATTACACTACGGAAGATTCCATACGTAAGATTAACGAAGTGTGGCCGTACAAAACGTGAATTAAGCCTGGTGTTAATGATTTCAAATGCGGTGGTGTTGTTATCGACACTAAGCATCCTGGGGAAACATTAAATATCACATTAAACCATTGGAGAAGATCGGGCAATTGGAATAATTATTATTAGCTGTATATCATCAGTTTAAGAATCATTTTTATATCCTACTAGCAGCGCTAGTAGGATATAAGGCTGTTGTGTCTGGACAGTACCAGAGGGATGACCACTTGGGAAGGCGAGGCGCTGTATGTACCACGAAGCAAAATGTCAGATTGAGAAACTGGCGCAGTCTCTCCTTCTCTGAGGGTACATGGGACTCAAACCGTGGTAGACACGCCATCTAGTGATGGGGTCACGATAAAAAATACCGGTGATAGCTCTGGCGAAACATCAAGTATTCAGCTACCGACAAGATTTGAATTACACTACAAAATCGCTGGATGGATAAGTAGATTTCCTCGGTGTTTTTCGAAGTAAAAATATGTTACGTTTCAATTAAAACTCCTATACTCCTACGTTTCTCTATCTTTCCTTTTCCTCCTCTCTTATTTTAACATTCTAATGCCTTCTGTTTACTCTATCCAGTTTACTTCTCTTTAGCTGGACATAGATATGATCCCCTTTAATAAAAAGATTTACTAGGAAATAGTCGACGTGTCCACCGATGTAACCTCCAACATTCTACCGATGCACATTTAAGAACTTGTCAATCTTTACTTCCACTTTCGGCACTTACATGAATTTTCAATACAAGTTCTTCTTTTTACATATGCATAACTACTTATATAAGCTTGAATTGTAATGGTTAATAGGATGGATAGAGTGTCAATTAGATTTTGAAGAATATTATAAGAGGATTGAATATGATAATTAGAATAAAGATGATCTGATAACTCATGAAATACTTGCAAACATTCTTTAAAAAAATTATCATTATTCATTCTTGAAAGAAGCAGTAATGAGGTAATGTTTTCCATAGCGATAGACTCCCTCAAAAGGAACACTTTTCTTTGTAAATTCCAAAATACGCTATCCATATAGAGAAACAACGAAATTTATTTATGATGTGCTAGTGTACGAGTTTTTACTGCCAACTTTTTTCACAATGAGAGACAAAAAAGTTGAGCCCATTCGATTCGTTTTCAATGTTTCAGTCGATATAACCACAGACCTTCTTTATGAATATATTTACTAAATTTGAACATTTTATGGCGTGCTAAGAAAATATATACGCGTTTTGAATGAATGGTCTTATTGTGTACCTGTTTCTGAGTTTGATGTTTGTATGCATAATTCGAAATTATATGTCTCAAGAAGGTCGAACTTTACATTGACAAAAACGTTGTCTAAATGAGAAACAGGATGATAATGCTAGTTAGAATAATACAAGTAACCCAAATTATGACGCACATTTTAAAAAATCACAACAAATATTTTCGCTTTTCTAGGAAGTAAATAGTTTTGTTCTTCTATAAATGTACCAAAAGATGCTCGTCCTGACAGTTTGGTGGTCTGCGACCGGTCTCATACAATACAACTTTTGGAATGCGAAACCATTACGGCGGAGGAGTACTGTCAACAAGTGGTGCAATGCATCAGAAACTTCGAGAACAGCATACGGCAGTAGCCAACAGAAATGATCCGACCGCACGTTGCTAAACTGACCCTGCAGAAATTGAAGGAATTGGGCTACGAAACTGCCTCTTCAGCCAATACTGTTAAGATTTTTCACCTACCGACTACTACTTTTTCAAGCATCTCGATAACTTCCTGCGTGGGAAATGCTTCAAAAACCTAATCGATATCAAAAACGCCTCAGAGACTTCATCGCCAGCAAAACGCAAGAGTGTTATGTTCCTTTCATAGAGTTGTTTCGCGTGGGCAAAAGTTCATTGATTTCAACGGTGCTTATTTCGATCTAGAGTGTTTTTTTTACAGCCGAGATATGTTCACCTGAATTTAAAAGTAAAAAAAAAAAAAAACGCAGAAACTTTCTTGTCAATCTAATATTATTTAAATTTGAAATAGCATATTGGCCTCTCGATGTGCAGATTACATGGGTATATTTGATTATACGCTTATAAGTTAATTATGCAACATTAAATCATAAATACCTCTTATTTCCCCCTACCGTTTAATTTTCTTGGGAGCAAAAGTTCGTGATATCAAATATCGAAAGTGCACGCGTAAAACACATCGCTTCCTTCGTGTTGTCTAGAAGACGCGCTCATTTGCTATTATCGGGGCGAAAACGACTGCAACTGCTGCGGAAATGAGGTCCGATGCGTGTCCTTATAAGCGGTTATCGTTTCCATCATCCTGTCCAATCTGCGAGGAGTGGAAATGTAATTCATGCGAAATGCTGAAAGCTAACAAGGAAAGTAATAAATGATCGGCGGGGATTCCCCTTTTCTTGCCCTCACATCCCTCTAATTTGGGCTGTACGAACCCGTCGATTCTCTATTCGCGTGTCATGATATGATAGTCAACTCCCCGTCATAAAGGGCCGCAGGCATGAGAAACGCGTTTTATAATTGTAAAATGGCGTTGAATGGAAATATGGAAACCACTAATATCTTTCTCATAGGCATCACAAACCAGTACATTCATTGACTAAAATGAAAGCAAACACCCCCCATATATATATATATATATATATATATATATATATATATATATATATATATATATATATATATATATATATCCTGAAGATCGTTTTGATGTAGCGAGGGGTTCATATGGCAATGCATACGTCTGTGATCTAGTTGGACTTTTCCTACTAGACACTCTGAAAAACAAATTCCCAGACCACTTTTTTGGTTTATATAGATGTTTATACAGATGACGGAATTTGTCTATTCCGGCACTATAATGGATGTACACTAGATAGACTTTGGAACTATTTTATTGATTTTTCCAAGGAACTAGTTATTTTTTTTAAATGACTATAAAGATATATTTATATAAAGTGGATTTTTTTAGATGCAACTCTAGATCTCGAGAAAAAAATATAAGCCGTTCCATAAACCAAATTAAAAACTGATGTACGTAAATAAGAGTAATGCCACCAACCCACAATAAAAGTTGGTAGCAAAAAGAATATCAAGACCTCCTTCGGACGCCGAAGTTTTTGAACAGGCAGCGCGATATTATAATGAGGTACTGCATAAGAGTGGATTCAGAGAGAACATAAAATTTCAACAGATATATAGTGAATAAGAAAAAAAATAAGAGACGGAATATAATTTGGTTCCTACCTCTGTTCTGCACTAAATATTTATTAGGAACACTGTTAAAGTAAATTACTTGACACCAATCAAGTTTATCATCTCTATAAAACTAGGAAAAATACGCTGTTCTAGTAGGACCAAAAGTAAGTGCCCATTGGGGGGCAACTGTAAAGCTTAATCCCTTATTCATGAAGCTACAATAGTGGGGCAATCTAAAACACACCTGAAAAATATATCGGAATGACACAAGGTTCATTGAAGGAAAGATGTTATGCACATATGAGCTACTTTACAGCAAGGATAAAAACAGCCTTATCAACCCGTGCGTGGGTGCTTAAAGAAATGGGTACACCTTTTACCATAAAACAGAGAAACATCTTACGTGAATCAGCATACGCCCTAGAATTAAATTAATGCCCACATTGTAATATGGAAAAATACTATATCCTCCGGTCAATTCATGACCCAAAAATAAGATGTAAATAGGTAAGGAGTGAATTTCTGAAAAATTGTATACACACAAAGAAAAACGCTTCTTATAATCTGGGAAAGTATTTTTTGTTTATTTTTAATTCTAATTTTTCATTTTTAGTTCAGTAAATTTGTATTTAAATTGTTTTGTTTTACAATTTATTTTGGAAACTCATACTTATAACGTGTGATTTACGATTTATTTCAATTTAAAACCATAAAAAAGGAAAGAATCCAACAGTAGTGAGGTAAATATGCACACCCCAGACTTAAAATGTTCGACATTTTTCAATGGATATCTATACAATTAAAGTGAATTTTAAATTGATATCGAGACACATTCTAAGTTCAAAATTAAGAACGCTAATTGAAAGATCACATTTTAAAATTAATTTCGGAGTTAATATTAAATGTATTTTGGAAAAACTTAATTGAAATTAGACTTTAAAGTTAATAAAATCGCCCCTTCCGATAAATAAAGGAAGGTTATTTCACAAAACGAGAGTTAAACGTGAACTCCTAATGTATATAGATGTTTCCATTTTCGGTTATAAAAGATTAGTATCGGCTGAAGAGAGCTTAATATGGGTATCTAAAACCTTACCTAATAATCAAGTTTGAAACCAACGGTGCTGATGATTTATCTTATCTAAACTTTCTGTAAGCAAAACATTACTAGTACGGCGTTATTTTCGGAATTTCCTTGTAATAGACCACCGTGGTAGAATCCTTTTTCAAGAAAAATATAACTAATTATATGTATATATATATATATATATATATATATATATATATGTATATATATATATGTATATATATATATATATATATATATAGTGAAACTGGTAATTAGTAAAAACATGAAGAAAATACTCAATACTATTGTAGAACAAATATATATATATATTTTTTTTATTTTATTGCAAATTTATCTGTTTAGTTACACATGCTTCTATTACCGAATCGTATCAACAATCCAGCAACTTCGTCAGACTTGAACAGAAGTGGTTATTATGATTTTGAAAGACGATATTAGAAGTAGACGATAGAAAAAAAAGTTGCTGGATTGTTGATACGATTCGGTAACTGAAACATGTGTAACTAAGCAGATGAAACGGTATTAAAACAATATATATATATCAATTTTTAGTTTTTTGTTTATATATATATTCATATATAAACCCTTTTTTATATTTATGAAAAATGGAAATACAACCGAGTTATATATGTGTGGTGGAATTGCATTCATCAGAAAAAGATAAAGTTACTTTGCATATTCTTTCAAACATACATTTTAATTAATTCAGTATTATTTTTTTCGGTTTTCTTATGGGATGATGACCTTTAGCTAATTATTACGTGTAATTATATTCATGCAGATATTCGACATGAGTTATTATTGCGTGGTATGTGTGTAATGAGGTTATAGTAAACACAAACCACTTCCAATATATATATTTATATATGCCTCTGTATATATATATATATATATATATATATATATATATATATATATATATATATATATATAAGTTAGTTATAAAAGTATATATGGCAGTATTTATATTACTTACTATCTAGGTGTGCCTATGTATTGAGCACTGTTGCAGTAAATACTTAAAGTTTACGCATAAAATTTTAATTTCGTATATTAATCTTTGTGATTAAATGAAGTAGTCATTATATGTATATATATATATATATTTAGTTAAAAATAATCGCCTACCAAACTCCTCTGTCAGCTTTTGATGGGCAGACATGAAACTGCATATATAAAGTATTCGAACGCATGCATAATTTATATTTCGTTTTTAGCCGGGAGAAATCGTTACAAAAAGTGTGAAAATTAAAAGACATAGAATTTGGAAGGTTGAACGACGGCATTATGAATATGCATAACCTTTAACGTAATATCTATGGGTTCATATATTAGTTTGGAGCCTTTCTGCACTAATTAATCTATAGCTTAGGTATTAACGTCAAAGAAAAAGTAAATCGGAAGCTACACGTTTCAGTTCCGATTCTTGATGGTGGCGTACAATTGTTTTTGTTTTGTTTTTTAACTTTTTCAATCAATACTATATATCGGGTCCAATAATAAATACCAAACCTGCATTAATCAAAATATAACATTTAAGTTTATTATACGATTGGCAATGGCAGGCTAGTATATATATATATATATATATATATATATATATATATATATATATATATATATATATATATATATATATATATATCATTCATTTAATCACATGAATTAATATACGAAGATATACTTTTATGTGTTAATTTTCATTATTTATTCAACCAGTGCTTAATAAACAGGTAGAGCTTTGTAGGAAATTATGAAAATATGTATGACAATAGCTACTACGTTACGCATACATATTCTAAATGCAGTCCTTTGATCTTCATCTGGAAAATTACATTTTATTTTATTTTTTTTAATTTTCACACTGTTGTGCCAATTTTCCCCAGCTTAAACGTAAATGTAATGCTTTCCCTGTGGTCGAATGTCCTATATATGTAGTTTCTATGTTCGTAGAATGAAACCGGACGAAGTAAATTTGGAGTCATTTTTTTTAAACAAATATATATGCGCATACTTTATATATATATATATATATATATATATATATATATATATATATATATATATATATATATATAAAGCAATTTGTGTTTACTATAATCTATTTTACGCAGATATTACGCAAGTATAAATCATTTAGGATATCTTAATTAATGAAATTACACGTAATAGTTAACTAAAGATTATCATCTCATGAGAAAAGAAAAAAAAAAGTAATAGGACTTAATTAAAATGAATGTTTAAACGAATATACAACTTAGCTTAATCCTTTGTTAGTGACTGTACATCCACGACACTTATATAACAATATTGTATTTTTTTTTCAATAAAAAGAAAAAAGTCAAGCCTTTTACATCTTTCTTGGCTTTCGGGCTAAGACAAAAGCGTAGGATCTATTCTGGTTCTACACTTAAGTCTATTTGTTCTTAGTTAATGGAGAGGAAGCGCTCTATACTGAGAATTATTTTTTTGGGGCCCCTGCCAGACTATCTCCTTTTGCTCTTTCTTTTGGGAGCTCAGTTTTTTTCCCGATTAAAAACGGCCGTGTGTCTCATTTTGCTTTCCTGGGGAAAAAATAAATACGAACAGATAAAAGGGGTTTTACTATGGATATCAATACACAAAAAGACGCAAACTTATGGAGTCACTGTGGGGTATATGGTTAGAAAAGAAGAAAAAAAAACCTATCGGGCGTATCTGCATCGCTCTTTGGGAAAGAAGAAGGAAAGGATGGCCAGCGCATTTGTATACGCGAAGGGCACCTTGGGAAGGCAGAGCATGATGGGAGAAGCTATTTTGTTTTTCCTGTCTCTTCCTTTTTTTTTCTAGATAGGAGGATGTAAAAGCTGGGAAAAATCCCTTTGGGGTGGGGAGATAGAAAAGAGTCATGAGCATTTACTATTGCTGACGTTCGGATTGTGTGGTGTGACATTATTGGCGAGAGGCCAGGTGTGGTCGATTGGAAAAGAAGAGGACAGAAATGTGCTGTTGTCGAGAGAGTGACTCACTCCTTCCCGAACCCCAGCACCGAATCCTGATTATAACCCTAGAGTCACAGAGTCAATTTAAGCAGATGATGAAGAAAACGTAGTTATCCACATGGTTGGACTACCATAATGTACTAACAAAATCATAGGGCATCACTTTAGGAATTAATTTTAAAATATTAAACACCGCAAGCTATATTTGCACTCACAAAATCCGCCTACTGCATGCGTACAGTCCTGCTTATATATATATATATATATATATATATATATATATATATATATATACATATATATACATACATATATATACATACATATATATATATACATATATAGTAATTTATAAAATATATATGGCGATTAATAATTTATACGTATTGAGCACTTTTGAAGTAAATACTTAAAGTTTACGCATAAATTTATACTTTCGTATATTAGGTTTATGTGATTAAATGAAGTAGTTATATATGCACACACACACACACACACACACACACACACACACATATATATATATATATATATATATATATATATACTGTTTGTTTGAATGAACGAACATTTTTAAGCAATGTACGGCTCTCTATTAATGTTCAAATGTTCGTGTGCGTCAAATATACTCCATAAATATATATGCTTTGTAATTCCACATACATTTTCAGAAAGGTTCTTTAAAAAGACATACAGATCGATAAAGATTCCGGCAACAATAAATCGATGCCGTAGGCCTCTACAAGTTATTCAAAGCCGAAACTTTGGAAGTGGGTGATCGTCGGTGGAGGGGTAGAGGAGCATAGACGAAACTCGTCCCCATATTCATACGGGCCTCTAAACGAAACAAATTCACGTACCGATAAAAATAACAGAAAATCGCAAGGTTAAGGGGCACGGGGGCATGGATGGTCTCTACCATGACAAAGACCAGATCGTTGCATTATCTGCTCTTAAGCTTTTAGCCAAGCAAAGCGTTGGGCCATTAGCCGAGATTTTGCTTACAGCGTCACCGCTCGGCGAACGCGATCAATCAAAAGAAACAAGTATGGAGTTTCGTGTACGGGGAAAGATATTCCTTTTGGGTTACATTTTATTGATAAGACCCAAAATAGGGCAATACTCAAGACCGACTATTGTGCATCTCCTGCAAAATATCTATAATGAACTATTATGGAAATAAAATAAAAATACATTAGGGAAAGAACATTTTCAGGACGAAGATAAACAAAAAGAAAAATCTTATCTATATCATATGTTAGAAAATCGAAATGCATGAGAATTAAGGTTTTATATCGTGGTGATGAAAGAACAGTAGCGTCTTCGCTTTCAATAAAAGCAACAGAGACGAAAAAGATAAAGGAAATGAAATGTAAACATAATCAAATGAGAATCAAAAAAATGACAAAAGAAATATATTTGGTTTTACTTAATAAATATAACTCAATTATAATAGAAAAATGTGAGCATAAAAATAATATGGTTAAGATTAAACATGGAAAATAAAAAGACTAGTTGTTAAACGTGGAAAAGGACAAGATATTCTTGTAAAAATACAATAAATTTATAACGTAAACTATTGCAACATTCAGAATTGATTATATAATGTTATAAATTAAATTTAACAACAAAATTCTTAATACACCCATACTTACAGTAATAAATTTATAATATTTTTTACTAGAATAGTTGTCCTTTTCTTTTCCAGTTTTAACAACTAGTCCTTTACTTTCCAAGTTTAAGCTAAGCTATAGCACTTTTCATGCACGCATTTTTCTATTGTAATCCATTATTTTTCCAGCCTTCCAACGAATTAACTTGCTCTATGTTAAATTCAGTCTTTTTTTGCCCCAAAATCACATATGTAGTAACAATGTACGGCATGTCTGCTTTCAATAAAATCCACCAATTATCTCCCTTTCACGCTTTCATTATCTCTGCGTAAATTCTCTTTTCACGACAACAGTGAATTAGTAGCAAGAGTAGTCGGTGAAGCGATATGGTTGCTATGGGAACGAGTCATAAACGCGTACTTCATCTCCTTACATATTTTTACGATTTTGAATACCAGATAATTTATCATAAGTTTTGTTTTATCGAACGAAAATTGAAATATTTTTTCATGATATAGGTGAGACGCTGATCAATAGAAAATAATTGTTTAAAGTTTGGTCCAAAAATCAGTGAGCGATGAAGCTTTAAAGCAGCACTAAATGACTAACACTGCCTCTTAACCATATCTCCAAACACTACCGTGTTTGAATGATAGGCATACACGGTGCAACCTATCGTTTAAAAAGAATTTCGGATTTTGAAACTTTGGAATATATACTTTTGTCAATAATTCATTATAAATATATATATACATATATATATATATATATATATGTATATATTCATCCACATACAGTACTGTTTCGCTGTTTCAAATCTCATCACTGCGGCTAGACGATATATATATATATATATATATATATATATATATATATATATATATATATATATATATATATATATATATCCAGGAGAGTTTAGTTTCCTAGAAGTACATCCAATGAAACAACATGTGTCTACCAAAGAGTGATCAATGAGTGAACAGAGCAGGTATATGAAATTTATTTATATAAACATTAATGGCTACATATGTGCATACATGTTTCTGTAATCACTCGCGTTAGGGGATTACGTCTTCAGGCCAATAATTATCGTCGATAACTGATATTTCAAACAAAAACTTTTTTCTTATTTCGTTTACAAAGTTAGAATGTAATATGGGTGGGGGGTATGAGAGGGGAGAGGATATATATATATATAAATATAAATATATATATGTATATATATGTATATATATATATATATATATATATATATATATATTGTAACACCAATAAAGTAAAAAAGATCAATACGATCGAAGTAGGACACGGACTTTGTCATAGAATAATATAATTAAGATTATAAAATATAATTACCAAGAATCAATTGTTAGATAGGATACTCAAATGAAAATATAAAGGTTTTCTTAATCTGCGAAGTTTAGAAGAACCCTGTACCTCTCACCACAGGAAATATATTTGCACATGAATATTATAGCGACACCATAAATTTACTGGTACTAACATTAATTGAAATTGGATTATATGAGATTTACTCATGCATACAAAAAGAGCTTAAGAGCTTGGAGTTCATGAAATCGAGAAAAAGACTAAATGTAAAAAAGGAAATTAATAGTTAAAGATTAAAAATTCAGTTGAAAGGATATAGGGTGCGTCGACATTTCTCTGGCATAATGATAATAAAAATGCAAGTATTTATTAGAAGAATTCTGAATTATGATATTGACAAAGAAAGCGCAATTAAAAATTCGAATCACGCGTTATCCAAATCTGTAGTATTACAGAGTTTGAAACAGTCAAGGAAGAAAGATTATTTTAAATCGTAAAAGTTCATTTCTCTTTAGGAAAAGCGGAAATCGCGTAAGGAATTCACTAATGGGCAGGTAAAAATTAGTAATGACGAAAAATTGAGTTCAAAAACACAACGGAACCCCAAAATACAATGGAAGCAAAAAAACAACAAACAAAAAAAAAACGATTACACCCCAAAATGTGCACATTTGAACAGATAGATAGGCGTAACAGATGTGAGCTAGAAAACAGGTCTGATTTATAGATAGAAGAAAAAAGCACTGAAAAAATGGTGACGCTGAAATAATCATGATCTTATTAGCAATACAATTACTACTAAAAATTTAATATTAATAACACTATCTATGCTCCTAACACAAATGAATATATCGTTATCAATGGTAATAAAATACTACTACTACTACTACTACTAATAATAATAATAATAATAAAAATAATAATAATAAAAATAATAACAGCAATAATAATAATAATAATAGCAGCAGAGCAATTAAT